>NW_024735577.1:0-20923 GCF_018991925.1 Homarus americanus | reverse complement strand
TTTTAAATACCTCAATCCCCTAACGGTGCCGTTTGTATATTAAGAAATACCGAAGCCATACAGTACAACACCAGCGAATATGAAGTATCACTGTAACCGGCAACTGTTACTCACTCATACCTACATACATATATAGAGTCTTTACAGAATGATAGCAGACACGAGGAAGACGAACAACAAGAGGAGGAGAGTTAGAAGAAAATCAACTTCAAGCTAAGAAGAAGAATACCAAGACATTTCCTCCAAACAACAAAACAACACACACAATCAAGCCGACCAAACACTGAGAAACCATGGCGGAACCCAACATGCACCGGACGCTTGACCTGACTCTATCCTGCCGCATCCAGGCGAGTTGCTGCTTAAAGTCCCTCACGCAAGCGCTGTTTAGCCACTGCACCTATTCTATCCTCCTAAAATTCACTTCAATCCCCCCTGCCACTAGTATGTTATGTATGTATGTATGTATGTATGTATGAATGAATGATAACTGCAACTTTGCGTATTAAAACTCATTACTCTTACCGAAGTAATATAGTGCGTGGTTATGTTATGTCATGTTAGGATAGATTATAAACTACATTGGGTTACATTTCGTGAGGTTCGGTGACGCTACAGGAAGTTAGGTGAGGTACCTGGAGGTTAGGTGAATGTTGACTGACTGACTGACAATTATTAGGAAGTGGTTCCAACACGTTCACGCACAACCTATACTCATACCACAAGTCCAGAATTAGAGAGGATCATGTTATTGGATATATTTTCAACGATTTACTCAGTGTCTAACCAACTCTTTAGCGATTTAAATGTGGACCTAAAATTAGGTCCGTATATTTGTTTGTCGTGGTGGTGGTGGTGGTATGCGCCCGTCCATCAGGTTGATTAACCACCAAAACCATAAAGGGTGCGGCCCTGCCGTTTCAGGGCATACACCACATCCATGGCGGTGACGGTCTTCCTTTTTGCGTGCTCGGTGTAGGTGACGGCGTCACGGATGACGTTCTCCAGAAACACCTTGAGGACGCCGCGGGTCTCCTCGTAGATGAGGCCGGATATACGCTTAACACCTCCACGCCGAGCTAGACGACGAATGGCGGGCTTGGTGATACCCTGGATGTTGTCACGAAGCACCTTACGATGACGCTTGGCGCCACCCTTTCCAAGTCCCTTGCCTCCTTTGCCTCGTCCAGTCATGTTGTTGTGGTTGCTACTACAGGTGGTCCTGGTGTGGCTTCGCCGAAAGAAGAAGAAAAATGCTAGTGACAGGGGGGAAGGAGGTTCAGAGTGGCTTCGCCCACGGTTTGGTGGGAGTAGGTGGCGTGCTGTGGACGCAGCGGTAGTATCGTTCATCCAAGGCCGTCCCTCCCTCTTGGAGGTGGGGCGTAGCTTGCGGATGACGCATGCGGCACTCGTGGCCAATGAGGTGGCCACTGAGGTGGAGAATGTCTGTATATAAGCCCGCCCGCCTGCCAGGCCGCCCGTATTTACTATTTTGTCGTCGAGATGGCCCGTACTAAACAGACTGCCCGCAAGTCCACTGGAGGCAAGGCTCCACGGAAGCAGCTTGCCACCAAGGCAGCTCGCAAGTCCGCCCCAGCCACCGGTGGTGTCAAGAAGCCCTATCGTTACAGGCCCGGAACCGTCGCCCTTCGTGAGATCCGTCGTTACCAGAAGAGCACAGAGCTACTCATCAGGAAGCTGCCCTTCCAGCGCCTGGTGCGTGAGATCGCCCAGGATTTCAAGACTGACCTGCGCTTCCAGTCGTCTGCCGTCATGGCTCTGCAGGAAGCCTCTGAGGCTTACCTGGTGGGTCTTTTCGAGGACACCAACCTGTGTGCCATTCACGCCAAGCGCGTTACCATCATGCCAAGGACATCCAGCTGGCCAGCGCATCCTTGGAGAGCGTGTAAGTCCTCTTCCTTGGGGAAAAAGAAAAGCACAACAAACCTACCAGACATCTATAACTCAGCCCTTCTCGGGGCCAAAGAACTATTCTGAAGATAATTTTTCATGTATTTGAAATGGTTGGTGGTAGGAAGCGTTAATTTCGGTTACCCAAATAGCCCTAACGGTAAGTTGGTAACAGTCATGCAGGCACGAATGTAGTAGATAATTCGGGAGGTGGGTGGGTGCAGCAGAGCTAGTAACAAATTAATATAAAGAATGATAAATGAAATAAATAACTAAAATAAAGAAAATTCAATAAATAAAATAAAACCGTTGTTTTACATAGAATAGGCGTGCTGCAAACAAAATGAAACCCAAACACACTCCATGTATGTCACTTTGCAGTGGGTGTGAAACTACTCCACGCAGAATTTATTTATTTATTTATTTATTATGTTTCGATTTAGTCCTGTTTCTACGCCAATAGAGAATGCAGATTATTATAATTTTTTTATTATTTCCCTCTCAATACATCACTGTCGGTAACTGTCTCTTTAACATGTAACTGTGGCTCCGATGGAGCCGATTAAGTTGTAGTAGTGGGATGGCGTGTTTGTTGTGCACAAGTAACCTCTTACTTGGAAGAGGTGTACTTGGTGACAGCCTTGGTGCCCTCAGACACGGCATGCTTGGCCAGTTCACCGGGCAGCAAGAGTCAGACAGCTGTCTGGATTTCCCGACTTGTAATGGTGGAGCGTTTGTTGTAGTGCGCCAGGCGGGAAGCCTCGGCAGCGATGCGCTCGAAGATGTCGTTCACGAAAGAGTTCATGATGGACATAGCTTTGGAGGAGACTCCTGTGTCGGGGTGCACTTGCTTCAGTACCTTGTAGATGTAGATGCTGTAGCTTTCCTTCCTCCTGCGCTTCTTCTTCTTGTCACCCTTGGCAATGGCCTTCTGGGCTTTTCCAGCCTTCTTGGCAGCCTTTCCGGAAGTTTTGGGAGGCATGGCGGCACAGTTACTCGTGGCGCGGAGCGAGAGAATTGAAAACTGGCCCGACTAACTTTTCCTTATATACCGAGCGGGCCGCTCAGGATCAGACTGGCTGCAGCTACGGCTCTCTTACATTGGTTGGGTCCGCGAGACGGCCACCTGGCCTGATCCTGAGCTTGGTATAAAAGACCAAGGTGGCGGGCGGAAATTTAACTCCTATCACGAAAAGCAGCAGCAGCAACATGTCAGGACGCGGCAAGGGAGGCAAGGGGAAGGGCAAGTCAAAGTCCCGTTCTAGCAGGGCCGGACTCCAGTTCCCCGTGGGTAGGATCCACCGTCTCTTGCGTAAAGGCAACTATGCTGAGCGTGTTGGTGCAGGTGCACCTGTGTACCTTGCAGCCGTCATGGAGTACCTGGCAGCAGAAGTGCTCGAGCTGGCCGGTAACGCCGCCCGCGACAACAAGAAGACCCGCATTATCCCGCGTCATCTTCAGCTTGCCATTCGCAATGACGAGGAGCTGAACAAGCTCCTGTCTGGAGTCACCATTGCCCCAGGGGGTGTCCTTCCTAACATCCAAGCTGTGCTCCTCCCCCAAGAAGACAGAGAAAATAAAACCCAAGGTTCGTTCACACACAAGACAACCTAACCGGCGAGCTCCTTTCGGAGCCACAGGATATCACTTAAAGAGAGAAATATACGACATCAACGTTTTGCAGGATAACACTCTGTGCAAATTGAGTGTAAATGTTTTTGAATGGTGTAGATGTGAAGGGGTACTGCGGGGGCCTGGGGTGGGGGACTTAAACGGGACTTAGAAGGGCGCAAGAAGCAGCAGCAGCTTTAGCAGCAGCAGCAAGGGAGGCGACCTTATTTTCACTCTGGTTCATTGACAGTACACATTTACCAGCAGCATACATTGGAGTCATATTGTAATTGTAGACTAATCAGTGTGGGCAAGCTAGCCAATTTGGGATAAACAGCAAGAATGTAATGTCCTCAATGAAGTAATGACATAGTTCAAGATACAATAAGTGAGGTGGCCTGAAGTCTTTGACAGTGTCCCATTCAATAATATAGTAGTGCTTTAAAGGTGTATCACCAAGTTTACATGCTGAGTGTTCCGGTATGGGTACAGCGTTACTAACTAGCCAGATGTGTCTGTATCCTAACCTAATTCTGGCCACGACTACATCACACAGGCAAGTTGTTTGGACACTCTTCCTAGCCCCCTTGGTCCCTGTTCACCTACCTACTGTAGCAGTAAGTAGGTACCTGTTGTAAATCGAAAGCTTGCCAATTCGTATTCAGGGAAAGTTGTTGGAGCTTCTAAACTTGAACTGACACAATCCGAGGAGTGGTGACCCGAGGATCACAGACACTATCTCTCCCACTACAAATCCCTTCCTAACCTCCTGCTCCTTCCTCTGTCCTCCCAAAATTGAACCATGCTATCGCAAAGGTAATAATACAGGTAGAGACAAAAACATATTTTCCTATTGTCTTATTATATATTAATAACAGAAACGCTGCCGCCATCCCGGAGGCTTTACATTGTCTCACTGTTCATTCCCTCCACAATTCTTCCTCTTACTTCTTCTTCTTCTTCTTCTTCCATCAATACTTTATTAACGGTGTATGTAAGTTTCACCATGTTTTGCACTACAGCGGTAGAGCAAAGTATATTTTGTTAACAATAAACCCAAAGCATATTTTATGGCCTAATCATCACTACATAGAACACCACCCATAAAGCATGATACTAGTAGACCACAAACTGCTATAAACACCCAAAGCATATTTTATTGCCTAATCATCACTACATAGAACACCACTCATAAAGCATGATACTATTAGACCACAAACTGCTATAAACCCCAATAATATAATAGACTATACTAGTGACTATAATTGTGTTACCCAATATTATACGAAATAATACTATAAAACATAATAATAAACACACTATTAGTGTATATTAGTTGAATGCACAATCTGATGAGAAGTAAAAAAAAAAACAACAACATAACAATAACCTATAAAGAGTGTAGAGTATTTTTGTGCAAACTATTATACTAGTAGATGGTCTAAGATAACTGTATGTGAAGGAAAAGGTGTGCTCTCCACTCAAACTTTCTTTTTATGAAATCTCCAACTCCCCAGCTGAGCGGTACGCCCAATGGGAAACAAAACGTGGCACATAACACGCCGCCCGCCAGCTCTGGCTCGGTGAATAGGAATCAGTAATCGGGCGGAGTATAAACAACACCGCCGCCAATGTGCTCCTCCCATCTCTGAGGAAATCTGGTGGGCAACTTAGTATTATATTAGTATGTAATAATAATAACAATAATAAAAATAATAATAATAATAATAATAATACTAATAATAATAAGAATAATAATAATATTAATAATAATAATATTAATAATAATAACATGCAATTACATTTTATAACACATACTAACAAAATAGTGTATAGCCTACTATACTTAACTATAATAGGTTAGGTTGCGTAGGAGGATCTAAAAAGTACAGTAGTATATACACACACACACACACACATACATATAGACAACAAACTAAATTAGAAACCACACGTCAGTGAAGTTATCAAATCCTCCAGTTTCCGTCTCCACCTCCTACGCCGACTCAAGTCCCTCGGTGTTCCTGCACACGAGCTCCTCAGTGTTTACACAACATTCATACTTCCCAAGCTCACCTGGTCTTCTTCCCTAAATGCCACACAACGTAAACACCTAGAAAAAGTGCAAAAGAGGCCATGCAAGATTATTCTCTACCCTTCCTACTCCACATATCAAGAAGCGCTCAACACACTGACCGACCCTTTAGACTCTCACTGACCATCACCACGACCTCATCTGCAAATTTGGTAAGAAGCTTCTACACCATCCCCGACACCGGCTCCTACTACCACCTGAGATCCCTAGTCCGAGAATTGCTCTTCGACACCACAACCGCATCCAGCCCATACGTGCACGAACTGATCTCTATAAGAACAGCCCAGTCCCAACCATTGTAAAAATTATCGATAACTTGTAATAAATCAGTGTACTCACTCCCAGTAAACACTACTCCTTGCACTGTCACTATGTTGAAATGAACTGTAGTTTGAGCTTTTCCCCAGCTAGTTATTATATGTCTTATTTGTGTCACTCATGTTACTTGTATATTATTTGTAATTCGTAACCCATTCCCCAAATATGTAACTGTATATTTTCAGCCTTCTGGCTGCCAAGCACTTTCAATAAACCGTTAATTATTATTATTATTATTATTATTATTTATATGTTGGCCCATACCAACTCACTCCCCTGAACCCTCCTCCCCACCGGACTATCAACAAGTTCTTGCCATAAGGTACTATCTCATTTGGCAAAGGAATGGAACCAGTGATGAATAGTGGTGAACAGTGCTTAACTCAGTGAAAAACAACTCGGCAGTTGAGTCTTACCCAAGCTAGCTAACCACCTTCACACAGTGAGGTCCCAGGTACCCAGTTATACTTCCCCTGAGACTCCACGATAGAGAGGCCTGGGACCACACCTCACCCACTTGAATGAGTGAGTCATGTGGACCACGTGGTGTCCCCAAGATGCTACGACACCACGTAGTGAATGTTTTGCTACAGCATCATCATGTGAAGTTCCTCATAACACCATCTGTGAGGTAACTGCTACATCCTCAGGCCCCTCATAACGCCATCTGTGAGGGAGTTACTACACTACGTGTCTGGTGTTCAACACCTCACCTTACATGATCTATGCGTGCAAACATTAATCTGTATGTTCACTGTGTGCTCCTTCACCTTTCTCTAATGAGGGCTTTTGTTAAACCACCAATGTATGTACTAAGTCAATTGTGTCCAATGTATACTTTCGAAAAGCCCTTGTTTGGGTTAGGTAGGAGAGAGTAGTCGTCATTATTGTCCAAGCCACATTATTTATTTCTATATATAAGTAATGTAGGCTGGTTTTTAAATACCTCAATCCCCTAACGGTGCCGTTTGTATATTAAGAAATACCGAAGCCATACAGTACAACACCAGCGAATATGAAGTATCACTGTAACCGGCAACTGTTACTCACTCATACCTACATACATATATAGAGTCTTTACAGAATGATAGCAGACACGGGGAAGACGAACAACAAGAGGAGAAGAGTTAGAAGAAAATCAACTTCAAGCTAAGAAGAAGAATACCAAGACATTTCCTCCAAACAAGAAAACAACACACACACAATCAAGCCGACCAAACACTGAGAAACCATGGCGGAACCCAACATGCACCGGACGCTTGACCTGACTCTATCCTGCCGCATCCAGGCGAGTTGCTGCTTAAAGTCCCTCACGCAAGCGCTGTTTAGCCACTGCACCTATTCTATCCTCCTAAAATTCACTTCAATCCCCCCCTGCCACTAGCATGTATGTATGTATGTATGTATGTATGTATGTATGTATGTATGTATGTATGTATGTATGAATGAATGCTAACTGCAACTTTGCGTATTAAAACTCATTACTCTTACCGAAGTAATATAGTGCGTGGTTATGTTATGTCATGTTAGGATAGATTATAAACTACATTGGGTTACATTTCGTGAGGTTCGGTGACGCTACAGGAAGTTAGGTGAGGTACCTGGAGGTTAGGTGAATGTTGACTGACTGACTGACAATTATTAGGAAGTGGTTCCAACACGTTCACACACAACCTATACTCATACCACAAGTCCAGAATTAGAGAGGATCATGTTATTGGATATATTTTCAACGATTTACTCAGTGTCTAACCAACTCTTTAGCGATTTAAATGTGGACCTAAAATTAGGTCCGTATATTTGTTTGTCGTGGTGGTGGTGGTGGTGTGCGCCCGTCCATCAGGTTGATTAACCACCAAAACCATAAAGGGTGCGGCCCTGCCGTTTCAGGGCATAAACCACATCCATGGCGGTGACGGTCTTCCTTTTTGCGTGCTCGGTGTAGGTGACGGCGTCACGGATGACGTTCTCCAGAAACACCTTGAGGACGCCGCGGGTCTCCTCGTAGATGAGGCCGGATATACGTTTAACACCTCCACGCCGAGCTAGACGACGAATGGCGGGCTTGGTGATACCCTGGATGTTGTCACGAAGCACCTTACGATGACGCTTGGCGCCACCCTTTCCAAGTCCCTTGCCTCCTTTGCCTCGTCCAGTCATGTTGTTGTGGTTGCTACTACAGGTGGTCCTGGTGTGGCTTCGCCGAATCGAATCGAATCGAAAAATGCTAGTGACAGGGGGGAAGGAGGTTCAGGAGAAGAATAAAGGGAGGATTGAAGTGAATTTTAGGAGGAGAGAACAGATGCAGTGGCTAAACACCGCTTGCGTGAGGGATTATAAGATGGGGGCAGCAGCAACAACCCGGCTGGACGCGGCAGGGAGGCGACAAGACAAGGTCAGGCTAGCGTCAGGTCAAGCGTCAGGTCAGGCGTCAGGTGCGTGTTGGGTTGGGCAATGGATGTTCAGTGCTTGCTTCGCCCACGGTTTGGTGGGAGTAGGTGGCGTGCTGTGGACGCAGCGGTAGTATCGTTCATCCAAGGCCGTCCCTCCCTCTTGGAGGTGGGGCGTAGCTTGCGGATGACGCATGCGGCACTCGTGGCCAATGAGGTGGCCACTGAGGTGGAGAATGTCTGTATATAAGCCCGCCCGCCTGCCGGGCCGCCCGTATTGACTATTTCGTCGTCGAGATGGCCCGTACTAAACAGACTGCCCGCAAGTCCACTGGAGGCAAGGCTCCACGGAAGCAGCTTGCCACCAAGGCAGCTCGCAAGTCCGCCCCAGCCACCGGTGGTGTCAAGAAGCCCCATCGTTACAGGCCCGGAACCGTCGCCCTTCGTGAGATCCGTCGTTACCAGAAGAGCACAGAGCTACTCATCAGGAAGCTGCCCTTCCAGCGCCTGGTGCGTGAGATCGCCCAGGATTTCAAGACTGACCTGCGCTTCCAGTCGTCTGCCGTCATGGCTCTGCAGGAAGCCTCTGAGGCTTACCTGGTGGGTCTTTTCGAGGACACCAACCTGTGTGCCATTCACGCCAAGCGCGTTACCATCATGCCCAAGGACATCCAGCTGGCCCGGCGCATCCGCGGAGAGCGTGCTTAAGTCCTCTTCCTTGGGGAAAAAGAAAAAGCACAACAAAACCTACCAGACATCTATAACTCGGCCCTTCTCAGGGCCAAAGAACTGTTCTGAAGATAATTTTCATGACAATCGAAATGGTTGGTGGTAGGAGAGCGTTAATTTCGGTTACCCAAATCGCCTAACGGTAAGTTGGTAACAGTCGTGCAGGCACGAATGTATAGTAGGTCATCAATTCGGGAGGTGGGTGGGTGCAAAAAACAAGAGCTAGTAACAAATTAATATATAAAGAATAAGTAAGTAAATAAATAACTAAAATAAAAGAAAATTCAATAAAATAAAATAAAATGAATTGTTTACATGAAATAGGCGTGCTGCAAACAAGAAATGAAACCCAAACACACTCCATGTATGTCACTTTGCAGTGGGTGTAAAAGTACTCCACGCAGAATTTATTTATTTATTTATAATGTTTCGATTTAGTCCTGTTTCTACGCCAATAGAGAATGCAGATTATTATAATTTTTTTTTATTTATTTCCCTCTCAATATATCACTGTCGGTAACTGTCTCTTTAACATGTAACTGTGGCTCCGAAGGAGCCGATTAAGTTGTAGTAGTGGGATGGCGTGTTTGTTGTGCACAAGTAACCTCTTACTTGGAAGAGGTGTACTTGGTGACAGCCTTGGTGCCCTCAGACACGGCATGCTTGGCCAGTTCACCGGGCAGCAAGAGTCGGACAGCTGTCTGGATTTCCCGACTTGTAATGGTGGAGCGTTTGTTGTAGTGCGCCAGGCGGGAAGCCTCGGCAGCGATGCGCTCGAAGATGTCGTTCACGAAAGAGTTCATGATGGACATAGCTTTGGAGGAGACTCCTGTGTCGGGGTGCACTTGCTTCAGTACCTTGTAGATGTAGATGCTGTAGCTTTCCTTCCTCCTGCGCTTCTTCTTCTTGTCACCCTTGGCAATGGCCTTCTGGGCCTTTCCAGCCTTCTTGGCAGCCTTTCCGGAAGTTTTGGGAGGCATGGCGGCACAGTTACTCGTGGCGCGGAGCGAGAGAATTGAAAACTGGCCCGACTAACTTTTCCTTATATACCGAGCGGGCCGCTCAGGATCAGACTGGCTGCAGCTACGGCTCTCTTACATTGGTTGGGTCCGCGAGACGGCCACCTGGCCTGATCCTGAGCTTGGTATAAAAGACCAAGGTGGCGGGCGGAAATTTAACTCCTATCACGAAAAGCAGCAGCAGCAACATGTCAGGACGCGGCAAGGGAGGCAAGGTGAAGGGCAAGTCAAAGTCCCGTTCTAGCAGGGCCGGACTCCAGTTCCCCGTGGGTAGGATCCACCGTCTCTTGCGTAAAGGCAACTATGCTGAGCGTGTTGGTGCAGGTGCACCTGTGTACCTTGCAGCCGTCATGGAGTACCTGGCAGCAGAAGTGCTCGAGCTGGCCGGTAACGCCGCCCGCGACAACAAGAAGACCCGCATTATCCCGCGTCATCTTCAGCTTGCCATTCGCAATGACGAGGAGCTGAACAAGCTCCTGTCTGGAGTCACCATTGCCCAAGGGGGTGTCCTTCCTAACATCCAAGCTGTGCTCCTCCCCAAGAAGACAGAGAAGAAATAAGAACCCAAGGTTCGTTCACACAAGACAACCTAACCAAACAGGCTCCTTTCGGAGCCACAGGATATCACTTAAAGAGAGAAATATACGACATCAACGTTTTGCAGGATAACACTCTGTGCAAATTGAGTGTAAATGTTTTTGAATGGTGTAGATGTGAAGGGGTACTGCGGGGGCCTGGGGTGGGGGACTTAAACGGGACTTAGAAGGGCGCAGAAGCAGCAGCAGCAGCAAGGGAGGGATGAGACCTTCTTTTTAGTTTGCCTATTCATTGACAGCACACATTTACCAGCAGCATACATTGGAGTCATATTGTAATTGTAGACTAATCAGTGTGGGCTAGCTAGCCAATTTGGGATAAAGAGCAAGAATGTAATGTCCTCAATGAAGTAATTACATAGTTCAAGATACAATAAGTGAGGTGGCCTGAAGTCTTTGACAGTGTCCCATTCAATAATATAGTAGTGCTTTAAAGGTGTATCACCAAGTTTACATGCTGAGTGTTCCGGTATGGGTACAGCGTTACTAACTAGCCAGATGTGTCTGTATCCTAACCTAATTCTGGCCACGACTACATCACACAGGCAGGCAGGAGCAAGTTGTTTGGACACTCTTCCTAGCCCCCTTGGTCCCTGTTCACCTACCTACTGTAGCAGTAAGTAGGTACCTGTTGTAAATCGAAAGGTTGCCAATTCGTAATCAGGGAAAGTTGATTGAGCTTCTAAACTTGAACTGACATAATCCGAGGAGTGGTGATCCGAGGATCACAGACACTATCTCTCCCACTACAAATCCCTTCCTAACCTCCTGCTCCTTCCTCTGTCCTCCCCAAATTTAACCATGCTATCGCAAAGGTAATAATACAGGTAGAGACAACAACATATTTTCCTATTGTCTTATTATATATTAATAACAGAAACGCTGCCGCCATCCCGGAGGCTATACATTGTCTCACTGTTCATTACCTCCACAATTCTTCCTCTTACTTCTTCTTCCATCAATACTTTATTAACGGTGTATGTAAGTTTCACCATGTATTGCACTACAGCGGTAGAGCAAAGTATATTTTGTTAGCAATAAACCAAAAGCATATTTTATGGCCTAATCATCACTACATAGAACACCACCCATAAAGCATGATACTAGTAGACCACAAACTGCTATAAACACCCAAAGCATATTTTATTGCCTAATCATCACTACATAGAACACCACTCATAAAGCATGATACTATTAGACCACAAACTGCTATAAACCCCAATAATATAATAGACTATACTAGTGACTATAATTGTGTTACCCAATATTTTACGAAATAATACTATAAAACATAATAATAAACACACTATTAGTGTATATTAGTTGAATGCACAATCTGATGAGAAGTAAAAAAAAAAACAACAACATAACAATAACCTATAAAGAGTGTAGAGTATTTTTGTGCAAACTATTATACTAGTAGATGGTCTAAGATAACTGTATGTGAAGGAAAAGGTGTGCTCTCCACTCAAACTTTCTTTTTATGAAATCTCCAACTCCCCAGCTGAGCGGTACGCCCAATGGGAAACAAAACGTGGCACATAACACGCCGCCCGCCAGCTCTGGCTCGGTGAATAGGAATCAGTAATCGGGCGGAGTATAAACAACACCGCCGCCAATGTGCTCCTCCCATCTCTGAGGAAATCTGGTGGGCAACTTAGTATTATATTAGTATGTAATAATAATAACAATAATAAAAATAATAATAATAATAATAATAATACTAATAATAATAAGAATAATAATAATATTAATAATAATAATATTAATAATAATAACATGCAATTACATTTTATAACACATACTAACAAAATAGTGTATAGCCTACTATACTTAACTATAATAGGTTAGGTTGCGTAGGAGGATCTAAAAAGTACAGTAGTATATACACACACACACACACATACATATAGACAACAAACTAAATTAGAAACCACACGTCAGTGAAGTTATCAAATCCTCCAGTTTCCGTCTCCACCTCCTACGCCGACTCAAGTCCCTCGGTGTTCCTGCACACGAGCTCCTCAGTGTTTACACAACATTCATACTTCCCAAGCTCACCTGGTCTTCTTCCCTAAATGCCACACAACGTAAACACCTAGAAAAAGTGCAAAAGAGGCCATGCAAGATTATTCTCTACCCTTCCTACTCCACATATCAAGAAGCGCTCAACACACTGACCGACCCTTTAGACTCTCACTGACCATCACCACGACCTCATCTGCAAATTTGGTAAGAAGCTTCTACACCATCCCCGACACCGGCTCCTACTACCACCTGAGATCCCTAGTCCGAGAATTGCTCTTCGACACCACAACCGCATCCAGCCCATACGTGCACGAACTGATCTCTATAAGAACAGCCCAGTCCCAACCATTGTAAAAATTATCGATAACTTGTAATAAATCAGTGTACTCACTCCCAGTAAACACTACTCCTTGCACTGTCACTATGTTGAAATGAACTGTAGTTTGAGCTTTTCCCCAGCTAGTTATTATATGTCTTATTTGTGTCACTCATGTTACTTGTATATTATTTGTAATTCGTAACCCATTCCCCAAATATGTAACTGTATATTTTCAGCCTTCTGGCTGCCAAGCACTTTCAATAAACCGTTAATTATTATTATTATTATTATTATTTATATGTTGGCCCATACCAACTCACTCCCCTGAACCCTCCTCCCCACCGGACTATCAACAAGTTCTTGCCATAAGGTACTACCTCATTTGGCAAAGGAATGGAACCAGTGATGAATAGTGGTGAACAGTGCTTAACTCAGTGAAAAACAACTCGGCAGTTGAGTCTTACCCAAGCTAGCTAACCACCTTCACACAGTGAGGTCCCAGGTACCCGGTTATACTTCCCCTGAGACTCCACGATAGAGAGGCCTGGGACCACACCTCACCCACTTGAATGAGTGAGTCATGTGGACCACGTGGTGTCCCCAAGATGCTACGACACCACGTAGTGAATGTTTTGCTACAGCATCATCATGTGAAGTTCCTCATAACACCATCTGTGAGGTAACTGCTACATCATCAGGCCCCTCATAACGCCATCTGTGAGGGAGTTACTACACTACGTGTCTGGTGTTCAACACCTCACCTTACATGATCTATGCGTGCAAACATTAATCTGTATGTTCACTGTGTGCTCCTTCACCTTTCTCTAATGAGGGCTTTTGTTAAACCACCAATGTATGTACTAAGTCAATTGTGTCCAATGTATACTTTCGAAAAGCCCTTGTTTGGGTTAGGTAGGAGAGAGTAGTCGTCATTATTGTCCAAGCCACATTATTTATTTCTATATATAAGTAATGTAGGCTGGTTTTTAAATACCTCAATCCCCTAACGGTGCCGTTTGTATATTAAGAAATACCGAAGCCATACAGTACAACACCAGCGAATATGAAGTATCACTGTAACCGGCAACTGTTACTCACTCATACCTACATACATATATAGAGTCTTTACAGAATGATAGCAGACACGGGGAAGACGAACAACAAGAGGAGAAGAGTTAGAAGAAAATCAACTTCAAGCTAAGAAGAAGAATACCAAGACATTTCCTCCAAACAAGAAAACAACACACACACAATCAAGCCGACCAAACACTGAGAAACCATGGCGGAACCCAACATGCACCGGACGCTTGACCTGACTCTATCCTGCCGCATCCAGGCGAGTTGCTGCTTAAAGTCCCTCACGCAAGCGCTGTTTAGCCACTGCACCTATTCTATCCTCCTAAAATTCACTTCAATCCCCCCTGCCACTAGCATGTTATGTATGTATGTATGTATGTATGTATGTATGTATGTATGAATGAATGCTAACTGCAACTTTGCGTATTAAAACTCATTACTCTTACTGAAGTAATATAGTGCGTGGTTATGTTATGTCATGTTAGGATAGATTATAAACTACATTGGGTTACATTTCGTGAGGTTCGGTGACGCTACAGGAAGTTAGGTGAGGTACCTGGAGGTTAGGTGAATGTTGACTGACTGACTGACAATTATTAGGAAGTGGTTCCAACACGTTCACACACAACCTATACTCATACCACAAGTCCAGAATTAGAGAGGATCATGTTATTGGATATATTTTCAACGATTTACTCAGTGTCTAACCAACTCTTTAGCGATTTAAATGTGGACCTAAAATTAGGTCCGTATATTTGTTTGTCGTGGTGGTGGTGGTGGTGTGCGCCCGTCCATCAGGTTGATTAACCACCAAAACCATAAAGGGTGCGGCCCTGCCGTTTCAGGGCATAAACCACATCCATGGCGGTGACGGTCTTCCTTTTTGCGTGCTCGGTGTAGGTGACGGCGTCACGGATGACGTTCTCCAGAAACACCTTGAGGACGCCGCGGGTCTCCTCGTAGATGAGGCCGGATATACGTTTAACACCTCCACGCCGAGCTAGACGACGAATGGCGGGCTTGGTGATACCCTGGATGTTGTCACGAAGCACCTTACGATGACGCTTGGCGCCACCCTTTCCAAGTCCCTTGCCTCCTTTGCCTCGTCCAGTCATGTTGTTGTGGTTGCTACTACAGGTGGTCCTGGTGTGGCTTCGCCCACGGTTTGGTGGGAGTAGGTGGCGTGCTGTGGACGCAGCGGTAGTATCGTTCATCCAAGGCCGTCCCTCCCTCTTGGAGGTGGGGCGTAGCTTGCGGATGACGCATGCGGCACTCGTGGCCAATGAGGTGGCCACTGGGGTGGAGAATGTCTGTATATAAGCCCGCCCGCCTGCCGGGCCGCCCGTATTGACTATTTCGTCGTCGAGATGGCCCGTACTAAACAGACTGCCCGCAAGTCCACTGGAGGCAAGGCTCCACGGAAGCAGCTTGCCACCAAGGCAGCTCGCAAGTCCGCCCCAGCCACCGGTGGTGTCAAGAAGCCCCATCGTTACAGGCCCGGAACCGTCGCCCTTCGTGAGATCCGTCGTTACCAGAAGAGCACAGAGCTACTCATCAGGAAGCTGCCCTTCCAGCGCCTGGTGCGTGAGATCGCCCAGGATTTCAAGACTGACCTGCGCTTCCAGTCGTCTGCCGTCATGGCTCTGCAGGAAGCCTCTGAGGCTTACCTGGTGGGTCTTTTCGAGGACACCAACCTGTGTGCCATTCACGCCAAGCGCGTTACCATCATGCCCAAGGACATCCAGCTGGCCCGGCGCATCCGCGGAGAGCGTGCTTAAGTCCTCTTCCTTGGGGAAAAAGAAAAAGCACAACAAAACCTACCAGACATCTATAACTCGGCCCTTCTCAGGGCCAAAGAACTGTTCTGAAGATAATTTTCATGACAATCGAAATGGTTGGTGGTAGGAGAGCGTTAATTTCGGTTACCCAAATCGCCTAACGGTAAGTTGGTAACAGTCGTGCAGGCACGAATGTATAGTAGGTCATCAATTCGGGAGGTGGGTGGGTGCAAAAAACAAGAGCTAGTAACAAATTAATATATAAAGAATAAGTAAGTAAATAAATAACTAAAATAAAAGAAAATTCAATAAAATAAAATAAAATGAATTGTTTACATGAAATAGGCGTGCTGCAAACAAGAAATGAAACCCAAACACACTCCATGTATGTCACTTTGCAGTGGGTGTAAAAGTACTCCACGCAGAATTTATTTATTTATTTATAATGTTTCGATTTAGTCCTGTTTCTACGCCAATAGAGAATGCAGATTATTATAATTTTTTTTTATTTATTTCCCTCTCAATATATCACTGTCGGTAACTGTCTCTTTAACATGTAACTGTGGCTCCGAAGGAGACGATTAAGTTGTAGTAGTGGGATGGCGTGTTTGTTGTGCACAAGTAACCTCTTACTTGGAAGAGGTGTACTTGGTGACAGCCTTGGTGCCCTCAGACACGGCATGCTTGGCCAGTTCACCGGGCAGCAAGAGTCGGACAGCTGTCTGGATTTCCCGACTTGTAATGGTGGAGCGTTTGTTGTAGTGCGCCAGGCGGGAAGCCTCGGCAGCGATGCGCTCGAAGATGTCGTTCACGAAAGAGTTCATGATGGACATAGCTTTGGAGGAGACTCCTGTGTCGGGGTGCACTTGCTTCAGTACCTTGTAGATGTAGATGCTGTAGCTTTCCTTCCTCCTGCGCTTCTTCTTCTTGTCACCCTTGGCAATGGCCTTCTGGGCCTTTCCAGCCTTCTTGGCAGCCTTTCCGGAAGTTTTGGGAGGCATGGCGGCACAGTTACTCGTGGCGCGGAGCGAGAGAATTGAAAACTGGCCCGACTAACTTTTCCTTATATACCGAGCGGGCCGCTCAGGATCAGACTGGCTGCAGCTACGGCTCTCTTACATTGGTTGGGTCCGCGAGACGGCCACCTGGCCTGATCCTGAGCTTGGTATAAAAGACCAAGGTGGCGGGCGGAAATTTAACTCCTATCACGAAAAGCAGCAGCAGCAACATGTCAGGACGCGGCAAGGGAGGCAAGGTGAAGGGCAAGTCAAAGTCCCGTTCTAGCAGGGCCGGACTCCAGTTCCCCGTGGGTAGGATCCACCGTCTCTTGCGTAAAGGCAACTATGCTGAGCGTGTTGGTGCAGGTGCACCTGTGTACCTTGCAGCCGTCATGGAGTACCTGGCAGCAGAAGTGCTCGAGCTGGCCGGTAACGCCGCCCGCGACAACAAGAAGACCCGCATTATCCCGCGTCATCTTCAGCTTGCCATTCGCAATGACGAGGAGCTGAACAAGCTCCTGTCTGGAGTCACCATTGCCCAAGGGGGTGTCCTTCCTAACATCCAAGCTGTGCTCCTCCCCAAGAAGACAGAGAAGAAATAAGAACCCAAGGTTCGTTCACACAAGACAACCTAACCAAACAGGCTCCTTTCGGAGCCACAGGATATCACTTAAAGAGAGAAATATACGACATCAACGTTTTGCAGGATAACACTCTGTGCAAATTGAGTGTAAATGTTTTTGAATGGTGTAGATGTGAAGGGGTACTGCGGGGGCCTGGGGTGGGGGACTTAAACGGGACTTAGAAGGGCGCAGAAGCAGCAGCAGCAGCAAGGGAGGGATGAGACCTTCTTTTTAGTTTGCCTATTCATTGACAGCACACATTTACCAGCAGCATACATTGGAGTCATATTGTAATTGTAGACTAATCAGTGTGGGCTAGCTAGCCAATTTGGGATAAAGAGCAAGAATGTAATGTCCTCAATGAAGTAATTACATAGTTCAAGATACAATAAGTGAGGTGGCCTGAAGTCTTTGACAGTGTCACATTCAATAATATAGTGCTTTAAAGGTGTATCACAAAGTTTACATGCTGAGTGTTCCGGTATGGGTACAGCGTTACTAACTAGCCAGATGTGTCTGTATCCTAACCTAATTCTGGCCACGACTACATCACACAGGCAGGCAGGAGCAAGTTGTTTGGACACTCTTCCTAGCCCCCTTGGTCCCTGTTCACCTACCTACTGTAGCAGTAAGTAGGTACCTGTTGTAAATCGAAAGGTTGCCAATTCGTAATCAGGGAAAGTTGATTGAGCTTCTAAACTTGAACTGACATAATCCGAGGAGTGGTGATCCCGAGGATCACAGACACTATCTCTCCCAC
Source organism: Homarus americanus (assembly GCF_018991925.1). Classification (NCBI taxonomy): domain Eukaryota; kingdom Metazoa; phylum Arthropoda; class Malacostraca; order Decapoda; family Nephropidae; genus Homarus; species Homarus americanus. The sequence goes on along the minus strand of NW_024735577.1, from coordinate 2,671 downwards.
TACAAATCCCTTCCTAACCTCCTGCTCCTTCCTCTGTCCTCCCCAAATTTAACCATGCTATCGCAAAGGTAATAATACAGGTAGAGACAACAACATATTTTCCTATTGTCTTATTATATATTAATAACAGAAACGCTGCCGCCATCCCGGAGGCTATACATTGTCTCACTGTTCATTCCCTCCACAATTCTTCCTCTTACTTCTTCTTCTTCTTCTTCTTCTTCTTCTTCCATCAATACTTTATTAACGGTGTATGTAAGTTTCACCATGTTTTGCACTACAGCGGTAGAGCAAAGTATATTTTGTTAGCAATAAACCCAAAGCATATTTTATGGCCTAATCATCACTACATAGAACACCACCCATAAAGCATGATACTAGTAGACCACAAACTGCTATAAACACCCAAAGCATATTTTATTGCCTAATCATCACTACATAGAACACCACTCATAAAACATGATACTATTAGACCACAAACTGCTATAAACCCCAATAATATAATAGACTATACTAGTGACTATAATTGTGTTACCCAATATTTTACGAAATAATACTATAAAACATAATAATAAACACACTATTAGTGTATATTAGTTGAATGCACAATCTGATGAGAAGTAAAAAAAAAAACAACAACATAACAATAACCTATAAAGAGTGTAGAGTATTTTTGTGCAAACTATTATACTAGTAGATGGTCTAAGATAACTGTATGTGAAGGAAAAGGTGTGCTCTCCACTCAAACTTTCTTTTTATGAAATCTCCCACTCCCCAGCTGAGCGGTACGCCCAATGGGAAACAAAACGTGGCACATAACACGCCGCCCGCCAGCTCTGGCTCGGTGAATAGGAATCAGTAATCGGGCGGAGTATAAACAACACCGCCGCCAATGTGCTCCTCCCATCTCTGAGGAAATCTGGCGGGCAACTTAGTATTATATTAGCATGTAATAATAATAACAATAATAATAATAATAATAATAATACTACTACTACTACTACTAATAATAATAATAATAATAATATTAATAATAATAACATGCAATTTCATTTTATAACACATACTAACAAAATAGTGTATAGCCTACTATACTTAACTATAATAGGTTAGGTTGCGTAGGAGGATCTAAAAAGTACAGTAGTATATACACACACACACACACACACATACATATAGACAACAAACTAAATTAGAAACCACACGTCAGTGAAGTTATCAAATCCTCCAGTTTCTGTCTCCACCTCCTACGCCGACTCAAGTACCTCGGTGTTCCTGCACACGAGCTCCTCAGTGTTTACACAACATTCATACTTCCCAAGCTCACCTATGCCTCCTCCACCTGGTCTTCCTCCCTAAATGCCACACAACGTAAACACCTAGAAAAAGTGCAAAAGAGGGCATGCAAGATTATTCTCTCCCCTTCCTACTCCACATATCAAGAAGCGCTAAACACACTGACCCTTTCGACTCTCACTGACCATCACCACGACCTCATCTGCAAATTTGGTAAGAAGCTTCTACACCATCCTCGACACCGGCTCCTACTACCACCAAAGATCCCTAGCCCGAGAATTGCTGTTCGACACCACAACCACATCCAGCCCATACGTGCACGAACTGATCTCTATAAGAACAGCCCAGTCCCAACCATTGTAAAAATTATCAATAACTTGTAATAAACCAGTGTATTCATTCCCAGTAAATACTACTTCTTGCACTGTCACTATGTTGAAATGCACTGTAGTTTGAGCTTTTCCCCCATCTAGTTATTATATATCTTATTTGTATCACTTATGTTACTTGTATATTATTTGTAATTCGTAACCCATTCCCCAAATATGTAACTGTATATTTTCAGCCTTCTGGCTGCCAAGCACTTTCAATAAACCGTTAATTATTATTATTATTATTATTTATATGTTGGCCCATACCAACTCACTCCCCTGAACCCTCCTCCCCACCGGACTATCAACAAGTTCTTGCCATAAGGTACTATCTCATTTGGCAAAGGAATGGAACCAGTGATGAATAGTGGTGAACAGTGCTTAACTCAGTGAAAAACAACTCGGCAGTTGAGTCTTACCCAAGCTAGCTAACCACCTTCACACGGTGAGGTCCCCGATTTTTAGTTTATACTTCCTGAGACTCCATTAGAGGCCTGGGACCACACCTCACCCACTTGAATGAGTGAGTCATGTGGACCACGTGGTGTCCCCAAGATGCTACGACACCACGTAGTGAATGTTTTGCTACAGCATCATCATGTGAAGTTCCTCATAACACCATCTGTGAGGTAACTGCTACATCATCAGGCCCCTCATAACGCCATCTGTGAGGGAGTTACTACACTACGTGTCTGGTGTTCAACACCTCACCTTACATGATCTATGCGTGCAAACATTAATCTGTATGTTCACTGTGTGCTCCTTCACCTTTCTCGAATGAGGGCTTTTGTTAAACCACCAATGTATGTACTAAGTCAATTGTGTCCAATGTATACTTTCGAAAAGCCCTTGTTTGGGTTAGGTAGGAGAGAGTAGTCGTCATTATTGTCCAAGCCACATTATTTATTTCTATATATAAGTAATGTAGGCTGGTTTTTAAATACCTCAATCCCCTAACGGTGCCGTTTGTATATTAAGAAATACCGAAGCCATACAGTACAACA
>NW_024735576.1:0-9665 GCF_018991925.1 Homarus americanus | reverse complement strand
TTAATTAATCAGACATTGTCATACCTGATCAGTGGACTTTCCTATATTTGACCAATGGACTTTCTATACTCGATGAGGGCTTTATTATACTCGATCAGGGACTTTGTTATGCTCGGTTCAGGGTCTTTGTTATATTCGACCAGGGGACTTTGTTATACTCGATCAAGGGACTTCTGTTATACTCGATGAGGGGACTTTGTTATACTCGACCAGGGGCCTTTGTTATACAGGATCACCGGACTTTGTTATACTCGAGCAGGAGACTTTGTTATACTCGATTAGGCGGCTTTGTTATACTCGATGAGGGAACTTTGTTAAATCGATGAGGGGCCTTTGTTTTATACTCGATTAGGGGCCTTTGTTATACTAGATCAGGGTACTTTGTTATACTCGATGAGGGGCCTTTGTTAGACTCGATCAGGGGCCTTTGTTATACTCGATCAGGGGACTTTGTTATACTCGATCAGGGGACTTTCTTATACTCGAGCAGGGGACTTTGCTATACTCGACCAGGGGACTTTGTTATACTCGATCAGGGGACTTTGTTATACTCCATCAGGGGACTTTTTTATACTCAACCAGAGGACTTTGTTATACTCGACTAGGGGACTTTTTTATACTTGACCAATGGACTTTGTTATACTCAATGAGGGGCCTTTGTTATACTCGATCAGGGGACTTTGTTATACTCGACCAGGGGACTTTGTTATATGCGATCAGGGGACTTTTTTATACTCGATCAGGTACTTTGTTATACTCAACCAGAGGACTTTGTTATACTTGATCAGGGGACTTTGTTATACTCAATCAGGGGACTTTGTCATACTCGATCAGTGGACTTTCCTATATTTGGCCAATGGACTTTGCTATACTCGATGAGGGGCTTTTGTTATACTCGATGAGGGGACTTTGTTATACTCGACCAGGGGACTTTGTTATACTCGATCCGGGGACTTTGTTATACTCGAGCAGAGAACTTTGTTATACTCTGTCAGGGGACTTTTTTATACACGTCCAGGTTGCTTTGTTATACTCAGTCAGGGGACTTTATTATACTCGATCAGGGGAAATTGTCTTACTCGATCAGGACCCTTTGCTATACTAGACAAGGGGACTTTGTTTTAATCGATCAGGGGACTTTGTTATACTCGATCAGGGGACTTTGTTATACTGGGCCAGAGGACTTTTTTATACTTGTCAGACCTTTTATACACGTCCAGGTTGCTGTTATACTCAGTCAGACTATTATACCGATCAGGAAATTGTTCTATATCAGGACCCTTTGCTATACCACCAAGGACTTTGTTTTTAATTCCATCAGGGTTTCGTTATACTTTATCAGGGACTTTGTTATACTGCCAGAGGACTTTTTTATACTCGGTCAGGGACTTTGTTATACTAGTATCAGGGACTTTGTTATTCTCGATCAGGGGATTCTTGTTATACCTCGACCAGGAGTGTCTTTGTTATCCCTTGTCCGCATCAAAGTTATAATCTATCAGGGACTTTGTATGCTCGATTCAGCTCTGTTATACTTGGCCAGAGACTTTGTTATACCATGATGGGATATGTTATACCCATCAGACTTTGTTATACTCGATCACGGGACTTTTTAAACTCGATCAGGGGACTTTGTTATAATTTCCGATCACGGACTTTTGTTATACTCGATCGGGACTTTGTTATAATCGATCAGGGATTTTGTTATGTCGAGCATAAAGACTTTGTTATACTGGCCAGACATTTTATACTCGATCAGCGGACTTGTTATACTCGAGCAAGGGATTCATACCCGATAAGGAATTTGTTATACTCGATAAGGACTTTGTTAGACTCAAACAGGGATCTATATACTCGACCAGGGGACTTGTTATACTCTGTCCAGGGGGCTTTGTTATACTGGGGCCATGTGGACTTGTTTACTCGATCAGCGGACTTGCTATACCGGACCATGGGACTTTTTATACTCGATCAGAGTTTGTTATACTATATGAGACTTTAGTTCTACTCGACAAGGGGAATTTTTGTTATACCTCGATAAGGACTTTGTTAGACCCGATGAGCCTGTTATACTAGATGAGGATTCTGTTAGAGACTTGATTAGGGCCTTTTTAGACCTCGATCAGCCTTTGTTATACCGATCAGAATCTGTTATACTCGAAGCAGGGGCTTCATATACTCTCGATCAGGGGACTTTGTTATACTCGATGAGGAGGCTTTGTTATACTCGATTAGGGGACTTTGCTATACTCGACCAGGGGACTTTGTTAAACTCAATCAGGGGACTTTGTTATACTCGACCAGGGGACTTATTTATACTTGATCAATGGACTTTGTTATACTCCATGAGGGGCCTTTGTTATACTCGACCAGGGGCCTTTGTTGTACTCGATTAGAAAACTTTGTTATACTCGACCAGGGGACTTTGTTATACTCCACCAGGGACTTTGTTATACTCGATCAATGGATATGTTATACTCCATCAGGGGACTTTGTTATACTCGGTTCAGGGGTCTTTGTTATACTCGTCCAGTCGGCTTTGTTATACTAGGATCAGGGACTTTGTTATACTCGATCAAAGGACTTTGTCTTACTCAATGAGGGCCCTTTGTTATACTCGACCAGGTGACTTTGTTATAATCGATCAGGGGACTTTGCTATGCTCGATCTGGGGACTTTGTTATACTGCGCCAGGAGACGTTGTTATACTCGATGAGGGGATATGTTATACTCGATCAGGGTCTTTGTTATATTGGACCAGGGGACTTTGTTTTACTCGATCAGGGACTTTATTATACTCGATGAGGGGACTTTGTTATATTCGTCCAGGGGGCTTTGTTATACTCGATGAGGAGCCTTTGTTATACTCGATATGGGGACATTGTTATACTCGACCAGGGGACTTTTTTATACTTGACCAATGGACTTTGTTATACTCAATGAGGGGCCTTTGTTATACTCGATCAGGGGACTTTCTTATACTTGACCAGGGGACTTTGTTATACACGATCAGGGGACTTTTTTATACTCGATCAGGGGACTTTGTTATACTCAACAAAGGACTATGTTATACTCGATCAGGGGACTTTGTTATACTCAATCAGGGACTTTGTTATACTCGATGAGGGGCCTTTGTTATTCTCGATGAGGGGGCTTTGTTATACTCGACCAGGGGACTTTGTTATACTCGATCAGGGGACTTTGTTATACTCGACAAGAGGACTTTTTTATACTCGGTCAGGGGATATGTTATACTTGATCAGGGGACTTCGTTATACTCGACCAGGGGACTTTGTTATAATCGCCCAGGGGCCTTTGTTATACGTGATTAGAAAACTTTGTTATACTCGACCAGGGGACTTTGTTATACTCGATCAAGGGACTTCTGTTATACTCGATGAGGGGACTTTGTTATACTCGGCCAGGGGCCTTTGTTATATAGGATCACCGGACTTTGTTATACTCGAACAAGGGACTTTGTTATACTCGAGCAGGTGACTTTGTTATACTCGATTAGGTGGCTTTGTTATACTCGATGAGGGAACTTTGTTAAATCGATGAGGGGGCCTTTGTTATACTCGATTAGGGGCCTTTGTTATACTAGATCAGGGGACTTGCTGAGTACTCTCGATGAGGGCCTTTTTAGACCTGTTGATCAGGGGTAGCCTTGTTATACCTGATCAGGGACCTGTTATACCTCGATCAGACTTTCTTATACTCGAGCAATGTTATACCTGATCAGGACTGTTATACTCGATGAGGAGGCTTTGTTATACTCGATCAGGGGACTTTGCTATACTCGGTTCAGGGGTCTTTGTTATACTCGTCCAGTGGGTTTTGTTTTTCTAGGATTAGGGGACTTTATTATACTCGATCAAAGGACTTTGTCTTACTCAATGAGGGCCCTTTGTTATACTCGACCAAAGGATTATTTATACTTGATCAATGGACTTTGTTATAATCCATGAGGGGCCTTTGTTATACTGCGCCAGGAGACGTTGTTATACTCGATGAGGGGATATGTTATACTCGATCAGGTTCTTTGTTATATTGGACCAGGGGACTTTGTTATACTCGATCAGGGACTTTATTATACTCGATGAGGGGACTTTGTTATATTCGTCCCGGGGGCTTTGTTATACTTGATGAGGAGCCTTTGTTATACTCGATATGGGGACTTTGTTATACTCGACCAGGGGACTTTTTTATACTTGACCAATGGACTTTGTTATACTCAATGAGGGGCCTTTGTTATAATCGATCAAGGGACTTTCTTATACTTGACCAGGGGACTTTGTTATACACGATCAGGGGACTTTTTTATACTCGATCAGGAGACTTTGTTATACTCAACCAGAGGACTATGTTATACTCGATCAGGGGACTTTGTTATACTCAATCAGGGACTTTGTTATACTCGATGTGGGGGCTTTGTTATACTCCACCAGGGGACTTTGTTATAGTCGACCAGGGGACTTTGTTATACTCGAACAGGGGACTTTGTTATACTCGAGCAGGAGACTTTGTTATACTCGATTAGGCGGCTTTGTTATACTCTATAAGGGGACTTTGTTATACTCAGTAAGGGGAATTTGTTATACTCGATCAGGGGACTTTCTTATACTCGAGCAGGAGGCTGTGATATACTCGATCAGGGGACTTTGTAATGCTCAATGAGGAAGCCTTGTTATACTCGATGAGGAGACTTTGCTATACTCGACCAGGGGACTTTGTTATACTCGGTCATGGGACTTTGTTATACTCGACCAGGGGACTTTTTGCACGACCAATGACTTGGTTATACTCAAGAGGGGCCTTTGGTTATACTCATGATCTGGGGACTTTGTTATACTCGACCAGGGACTTTGTTATACTCGACCAGGGACTTTTTTATACTTGACCAATGGACTTTGTTATACTCAATGAGGGGCCTTTGTTATACTCGATCAGGGGACTTTGTTATACTCGACCAAGGGACTTTGTTATATGCGATCAGGGGACTTTTTATACTCGATCAGGGACTTTGTTATACTCAACCAGAGGACTATGTTATACTCGATCAGTGGACTTTGTTATACTCAATCAGGGGCTTTTGTTATACTCGATCAGGGGACTTTATTATACTCGACCAGCGGACTTTGTTATACTCGATCAGGGACTTTGTTATACTCGAGCAGAGGACTTTGGTATATTCGATCAGGGGATATGTTATACTCGATCAGGGGACTTTGTTATGATCGGTTCAGGGGTCTTTGTTATACTCGTCCAATGGGCTTTGTTATACTAGGATCAGGGGACTTTGTTATACTCGATCAGGGGTCTTTGTTATACTCGATTAGAAAACTTTGTTATACTCGACCAGGGGACTTTGTTATACTCCACCAGGGACTTTGTTATACTCGATCAGGGGATATGTTATATTCGATCAGGGGACTTTGTTATGCTCGGTTCAGGGGGCCTTGTTATACAAGGCTCAGGGGACATTGTTATTCTCGACCAGGGGACTTTGTTATACTTGACCAGCGGCCTTTGTTATACTCGACCAGAGGCCTTTGCTATACTCGGTCTGGGGACTTTGTTATAATCGATCAGGAGACTTTGTTATGCTCGATCTGGGGACTTTGTTATACTCGAGCAGGAGACTTTGTTATACTCGATTAGGTGGCTTTGTTATACTCGATGAGGGAACTTTGTTAAATCGATGAGGGGGCCTTTGTTATACTCGATTAGGGGCCTTTGTTATACTAGATCAGGGGACTTTGTTATACTCGATGAGGGGCCTTTTTTAGACTCGATCAGGGGCCTTTGTAATACTCGATCAGGGGACTTTGTTATACTCGATCAGGGGACTTTCTTATACTCGAGCAGGGGGCTGTGTTATACTCGATCAGTACCAAGTTATACCGATGAGAAAGCCTTGTCACCTACTGATAGGGACTTTAAGCAATACCCGGTCCAGGCCTTTTGTTAAACCTATCCATGGGCTTTTTTTTTTCTAGGATTAGGGACTTTATTATACGATCAAAGGACTTTTGTCTTACCCAATGAGGCCTTGTTACACTAGACCAGGATTATTTATACTTGATCAAATGGATCTTATATAACCAGAGGGCCTTTTAGTTATACTGCGCCAGGAGACGTTATACGCGATGAGGGACATATATATACTCGATCAGGTTCTTTGTTATATTGACCAGGGACTTATACTCGATCGGGACTTATTATACTCGATGAGGGATTTTGTTATATTTCGCTGTCCCAGCCAATATACTCCGATGAGGAGCCTTTGTTATACCTGATATGGGGACTTCGTTATAACTCGACCAGGACTTTTTATACTTGGACCAATGGACCTTTGTTATACTCAATGAGGGGCCTTGTTATACTCGACCAGACTTTCTTATACTTGACAACAGGACTTGATATACACGATTAGGACTTTTTATACTCGATCAGGAGACTTTGTTATACTCAACCAGAGGACTATGTTACCTCGATCAGGGAACTTGTTATACTCAATCGGACTTTGTTATACCCGATATGGAACTTTGTTATACTCTGGATGTAGCTTTGTTACACCAACCAGACTCTTTGTTATAGTCGACCAGGGACTTTGTTATAATTCTAACAGGACTTGTTACAATCTCGAGGACTTTGTTATACCCGATTAGCGGCTTTGTTATACTCTAGAGGGACTTGTTATACTCGTAAGTGAATTTGTTATAATCTCGATCAGACTTTCTTATACCTCGAGCAGGAGGCCAAAGTATACTCGATCAGGACTTTTGTAATGCTCAATGAGGAAGCCTTGTTATACTCGAGATGAGAGATTCTGCAATACCCGACCAGGGACTTGTTATACTCGGTCTGGGGACTTCTGTTATAATCGATCAGGACCTTGTTATGCCTCGACCGGGGACTTTGTTATACTGGGCCTGAGACTTGTTATACTCGATCAGGGGATATAGATATACTGATCAGGATTCTGTTACACTGACCAGGACTTTGTTATACTAATCAGGGACTTTGTTATACTCAATCAGAAGACTTTGTTATACGATATGGGGCTTTATATACAAATAGGACTTTTTACATCGGAAGACTTTGTTTTTATACACGACCAGGGACTTTTGTTATACTCGATCAGGGCCTTTGTTATAACCGATCACCGGACCTTTTGTTATACCCGATAAGGGCCCTTTTGTAATACTCGATAAGGGAATTTGTTATACTCTATAGGGGACTTTGTTAGACTCGAACAGGGACTCTTGTTATACTCCCAGCCAGGGGTCTTTGTTATACCCGATTAGGCGGCTTAGTTATACTCGTTGAGTGACTTTGTTAACTTCCGGAAGAGCCCCTTCTATACTGAATTAACCACTTTTGTTATACTATGTATTCGTTACCCTCAGTGGGGTCTTTGTTATACCCGTCCAGTGGGCTTTGTTATACTAGGATCAGGGGACTTTGTTATACTCGATGAAGGGACTTTGCCTTACTCGATGAGGGCCCTTTGTTATACTCGACCAGGGGACTTTGTTATAATCGATCATGGGACTTTATTATGTTCGATATGGGGACTTTGTTATACTCGATCAAGGACTTTGTTATACTCGACAAGGGGACTTTTTTATACTTGTCCAGGGGGCTTTGTTATACTCGATCAGGGGACTTTGTTATACTCGATCAGGGACTTTGTTATACTCGATCAGGGGACTTTGTTATACTTGTCCAGGGGGCTTTGTTATACTCGATCAGGGGACTTTGTTATACTCGATCAAGGACTTTGTTATACTCGACAAGGGACTTTTTTATACTTGACCAATGGACTTTGTTATACTCGATGAGGGGCCTTTGTTATACTCGATCTGGGGACTTTGTTATACTCGACCAGGGGACTGTTTTATACTTGACCAATGGACTTTGTTATACTCGACCAGGGGACTTTGTTATAATCGATCAGGGGACTTTGTTATGCTCGATCTGGGGACTTTGTTATACTGCGCCAGGAGACGTTGTTATATTCGATGAGGGGATATGTTATACTCGATCAGGGTCTTTGTTATATTGGACCAGGGGACTTTGTTATACTCGATCAGGGCCTTTATTATACTCCAGGCAGTGTTATACCCGATCAGGGACTTTATACCGATGGAGGCATTTCTATACCTGATGAGGGACTTTGCTACCGACCAGGTAATTTTGTTACACTCCACAGGGACTTTGTTATATTCGACCAGTGGACCTTTATACTTGACCCAATGGACTTTGTTATGCTCGACGAGGGCCTTTGTTATACCCATCTGGGGACGCAATATACTCTGATCAGGGACTCTTTATACCCATCAGGACTTTTAATCCAACAAAGCGATTCTGTTATACTCTACCATCAGGGACTTGATATACTCCGACCAGACTTTTTATACTTCAATCAATGGACTTTGTTATACTCAATGAGGCCTTTGTTATACTCGAACCAGGGGACTTTGTTATATCGACCAGGGGACTTTGTTATATCGATCAGAGGACTTTTTATACTCGACAAGGTGACTTTTTTAATTAATCAGGGACATTGTCATACTCGATCAGTGGACTTTCCTATATATTTGACCAATGGACTTTGCTATACTCGATGAGGGCTTTTTATTATATCGATCAGGGACTTTGTTATGCTCTGGTCAGGGGTCTTTGTTATATCCGTCCATTGGGCTTTGTTATACTACAGGATCAGGGACTTCTGTTATACTCGATGAGGGACTTTGTTATACTCGACCAGGGGCCTTTGTTATACAGGATCACCGGACTTTGTTATACTCGAGCAGGAGACTTTGTTATACCGATTAGGCGGCTTTGTTATACTCGATGAGGAACTTTTGTTAAATCGATGAAGGCGCTGTTATACTCGATTAGGGGCCTTTGTTATACTAGATCAGGGTACTTTGTTATACTCGATGAGGCCTTTGTTAGACTCGATCAGGGGCCTTGTTATACTCGATCAAGGGACTTTGTTATACTCGATCGAGGGACTTTCTTATACTCGAACGAGGACTTTGCTATACTCGACCAGGGACTTTCTTTATACTCGATCAGGGACTTTATTTATACTCCATTAGAGACTTTTTATACTCAACCAGAGGACTTTGTTATACTCGACTAGGGACTTTTTATACTTGACCAATGGACTTTGTTATACTCAATGAGGGCCTTTGTATACTCCATCAGGACTTTGTTATACTTAACCAGGAGACTTTGTTATATGCGATCAGGGACTTTTTATATCGATCAGGTACTTTGTATACTCAACCAGAGGACTTTGTTATACTTCATCAGGGACTTTGTTATACTCAATCAGACTTGTCTACTCGATCAGTGGACTTTCCTATATTGTTGGACTTTGCTATATACTCGATGAGGCTTTTGTTATACTCGATAGAGGACTTGTTATATCGACCAGGACTGTTATACTCGATCCGGGCTTTGTTATACTCAGGCGAAGAACTTTTTATACTCTGTCAGACTTATACACGTCAGGTTAGCTTTGTTCTCAGTCAGGGGACTTTATTATATCGACCAGAAATTGTCTTACTCGATCAGGACCCTGTTATACTAGACAAGGGACTTTGTTATACTCGACCAGGGACTTTTGTTATACTCAGTCGGACTTC
>NW_024735575.1:0-17500 GCF_018991925.1 Homarus americanus | reverse complement strand
ACACCAAGTATAAAATTCTTACCTCTCTTAAATATTGTGGTTTGAGTGTGTCAGAGTGTTGATGGAAACATCGTAGAAAGCACTCTGGTCTACCACTAATTATTTAATGCTAGAACTTATGGTGTCTCTCACTAACACCCTCTATATTGTATTAATTGTATTTCACTTATTACTCTCACTATATTTATATGGTGTGTTTCACTAACCTCTCACGTCACTGTATTCATATGGTGTATGTCTCACTAACCTCCTCACTATAATTATATGGTGTGTTTTACTAACAACAGTTAACCGTGTCCCTGAGCTGAGAATATATATGTCTTACACACCAGATATACCCACTGTTCCTCTCTTCATCTGGTGCAGACATCGACAATATACATACATATGTAGTCATCAGGCCACAACTATTACTTCTAAAATAAATAGAGAATAGATCAGGAGAGGTAATCAGCACGCCATTAGGGCTGATCATCTATGGAAGCCATGGGATTATAGGATACTAGCTTCATGCATACCGCAGAAACATAAGAACCATGTCTCAAAGTGTCCTTGCTTTTCAGAGACAACATAATGTAGCCAACACTCAAGCACAACAGCAAGCCAAGTTTTCAGGGAGTGACTGATGTCAGCATTCATAGCATTTGCTGACCAGAATGAGCCAAGACCACAGTGCTAAGACATCCTCAGCAACTTTACCTCAGCCAGCGTGACTGACCGTGCCACACCCCACCAACCCCTGCCACATCAGGCCAAATTCAAAACAAAAGCAACTTGGGACAACCATTTTCAAAATATGCAAAGGTCAGGAACATGTCGATGAAGTCGGTGACATAACTACCATCAGGCCAACGAGCAGGATGGCTGTTCATCACTTGCTTCATGTCTCGGCACCCCCACCTTGGGGGGCAGGACGGAGGTGAGGTCATCACAACCCCAGACACACCCCACACTCACCCAGCTAGTACCACAGCTGCACCCCGCTGCCTGCCATGCCCAAATTCTGCTGTGATCCCACCAGAACCTGGACTCCCCAGACCTCACAAATCGACCGTCAACTCCCCAGACACCTCACACCATCCACACCTGGCCAGCCTTCCGTAGCAAGACATCGCCCGCCAGCGCCGAGTGAGGAAGCTGACTTGACCTTCCCCCCGAGAGCGGATCACTGCTTTCCAGAACCTTCCCCAGGGCCGCCGCCGTAGGAAATATCTGTTCATCGTTTTATTCCCTTAATTGTTTGATTCCATTAATTGTTTGATTCCCTTAATTGTTTTACTCCATTAATTGTTTGACTCCCTTAATTGTTTGACTCCATAATTGTTTGACTCCCGTAATTGTTTGATTCTACTAATTGTTGACTCCCATTAATTATTTGATTCCCTTAATTGTTTATTCCATTAATTGTTTGATTCCCTTCATTGTTTGACTCCATTAATTGTTTGAGTCTCATAATTGTTTGACTCCCGTAATTGTCATTTGATATTTGTGTGAGTGGTGTCAGACTTTTGTGTTATTTTCATAGTAAAGAGATGTCAATCTCGAACAGTTGTTTGTTATCCCTCAGAAAACCATGGGAGTTTCATTGTTCCTAGATGGTGTCACACCTCCCCCCACCGTCAAAATGCCAACTATGGCACTATCGGAGGGCAAACTGGCCATCCTTGCGAGAATTCTTCTCCGACTTTCCTTGGGATGAATGTCGCTTTTCTACTCAGGACGCCTCGGTATGTGCTGACAGCATTGCTGGGGTTATACAGGGTGGTATGAGTGTATTTATCCCATCTCCTACAACAACTTTCACTTTACAATCATGGTTTAATCGCTCCTGTTCTCTTGTATGACCACCAACTCTACACATTGTGGCCTAAATTCAAAAACAATAAGCAACTCGGACAACTGTGTCATTAAAGGAACATGTCGATGAAGTTTGGTGATATAACTACTATCAGGGCTGTAACGAGCAGGATGGTTGTTCGCCGCCCGCTTGCTTGTTCGCGTCCCCCACTTGGGGGGGTAGACGGAGGTGAGGTCACTGCTGCCTTGTGACACACCAGACACTACCCAGTTAGCACCACAGCTGCACCTCCCCACTGCTCGTTCAAATTCTGGTTGTGATCTCATCATAGGTCCTGGACTCTTGGGCTGTTTCCGCAGACCTTCACAAATCGACTGTCAATCTCCGGACACCTACCCTAGCTACTAATGCAGCTGCCACGTCATCAACAGTTCCTCCATACCATCCATACACCTGGCCATTTTCTCGTGTGTAGCACTCCTCTTTCATTACTTATGGGAATCGTTGTAAGGTTATTCTTCATAGGGCCAAGCAGAATTTTACGTATAATAAAAAAGACCGCTGACCTGACTAACTCTTCTTTTAGTAAATCCTTCTGGTCCTTAACCAAAAATATCCGTAATAACTTCTGCACTCCCTCTTTTCTTCCTCTCTTCTGACCTGATAAAGCCAATCTCTTTGGCATCTTATTCTCCTCTAACTCCACCTTAGACGATTTCAACTCTATTCCTCCTACTGAACCTATGCACTTTCCTATAATCTCCACTCGTAGGGTTGCTGGTGTGTTATCCAGGTTGGACGTGAGTAAGACGCATGGACCGGACGGAATACCCCCTAATGTTCTGAGGGAGTGTGCTGAAGCTCTGGCACCTGTGCTTGCTCGTCTCTTTTGCCTTTGCCTCAAAACCCAAATTTTTCCTTCTTGGAAGCATTCCTTGGTTCAGCCCATCCCGAAGAAGGGTGACCATTCCAATCCCTCTAACTATCGCCTTATTGCCCTAACTTCATGCCGTTCTAAGATTTTGGAAACTACAGGTAGTTCTGCTATAACGCGATAATTGTGTTCTTGTAAAATATCGTGTTATAGAAAATCGCGTAATAGAAATAACAGGGCTTATGGAGAAAATAGGGTTAGGTGCAGATTACTCGAAATCGAAAAAATTTAGTAGTTTGCCTAACACAAAGGATAGCACAGTCTAAATAAATGTTACATTCATATCTAATAATGAAATCATACAGTAAATGTAACACTTTACCTTGAAAAAATATGAATGTAACTTGATGGGGGAGAAGGGTGATTTTGAGGTTGATAACATCGAGCTTCTCTTCAAGTGTTATATCCTTTCTTTTACGATCATCACCGGGAATTCTATCACCAGAACGCTTCTTGGAGATATTCTTCTTTACCATATTCACAATTAATACCACAAAATTGGAGAAATAGTAAGCAAAAATCACATTATAGCAAACAAGCGTTCGCGTTATACAAATATAGTTCCTAATTCATAAATCGCGTTAGAGTAAATTCGCGTTATCAAAACACGCGTTATAGCAGAACTCACTGTATCTTCAACTCTCATTTTCTCCGTCACCTTGAACGCCATTCTCTTTTGTGTCGGATCACCAGTAAGGCTTTTGCCAGGCGAGATCTACTGTTGATCTGCTCTCCAACTGCACCCATATTTGGTCATCCTCTCCTAGGGATTAAGGAGAAACTTTCGTCATGGCCCTCGACATCTCCAAAGCATTTGTCAGGCTACGGCACAAGTCTTTGCTTTCTAAACTTCCCTCTTATGTTATCTCTCCCCCAGTTTCTTCTCAAATTTCTAGCTTCCTTGAGAACCGATCCAGACAGTTGTTAGTGAGGGATCGATCTCTCGCTCTCTGGTGTCCTAGTCACTGCACCATGATGGTTACAAGTGTTCCCTGAAGGATGCAGTGATGGGTAGGGAAACACCGGGTAACACTGAAGTCCGTTTATTATGGATTAGAGAAATACAAGTGGTGACTAGCGTGTGCCATGCACGGCTCACACAGTCAGACTGAGACTGCCTTGCCATATGGCAGCCTCGGGGCAATGTAGCCACATAACATGCAGTGTTGCCACGTGATTATATATATAAATGCTACTCGGCACAGTAGCTTATGTACAGGGTTGCTACTCGGCACAGTAGCTTAGATACATAATCTACATCTCCCTCTCCCCCTCACGCTCATAGTCTTTGTCTTGAGCGGACTTCTTAGTCCTAAGTCGCTCCGAGCGTCGAGGTGCACTGTGGGGCGGATCCTCGTGAGGTGTAGGTGACTCGTCCTCGGTCAGGGGGCCAGCAGCAGGGGGTGGGACTGGCCGGAGGAAGCGGCGGTTCCTCCACCAGACACGGCCGCTCGGCATCCTGACCTTGTAGTCCCGCGACCGGCCGACGCCCATCACTATGCCCACCTTGTCCCAACGTGTCGTCGTCGGGTCCTGGACGCGGACAAGGGCACCAATCTCCAGTGGCTGAAGAGGGCGGGCACGGTCGTCATACCGAGCCTTGGCGTCCTGGGCACGTGAAGCGGCGCGGCGGTCGCAGCTCTCGGCTCTGGTCTGCCACTCCTTCGCAAAGGCCTTGGCGTGTGCAGGAACGCAAGAGCGGAGAAGGTGACCATACAGGATCTGGGCAGGGGAGCGCCCTGTGTGGGTGGGAGTATTACGTAACTCCAGGAGTCCTTTGTCAAACGCCTCACAGTCTATGTTGCCTGAAGGGGCCACCTTGAGGATGAGGTGCTTGTGTCTTGACCGCAGCCTCAGCATGGCCGTTTGACTGTGGGTAGTGGGGTGTTGACACGATGTGGCGGACTCCCCAACGCTCCAGGAATCCTGTGAAGTCCCGGCTGGTGAACTGTGGCCCACCGTCCGTCCGCAGACGTACGGGGACGCCCAGGTCACGAAAGAGGTGCCGGAAGTGGCGAATGGTGGCCGCGGACGTCGTGTCCGAACCACAGATTACCACCACAGGCCAGCCAGAGAGTCGGTCGGCGACAACTAGGAAATGTTTCCCAGCTGTGCTGAAGAAATCAGCCGACACGGACTCGAAAGGCCTGGTGGGTTCGTTGTCGCACAAGAGGGGCTCCTGCTGTTGACTGGGCTGCATGATCTGGCACGGCTCACAGGCGCGGACCGTATTGACGATATCCGCGTCAATGCCGGGCCAGTACACAGCCTGCCTTGCGCGGCGCTTGGTGGCCTCTGCTCCATGATGGCTGTCGTGTAAGCGGGCCAGAACGCGACGACGGAGAGCTGCAGGGACGACCACACGGGCACCGTACAGGACGACGTCCCCATCTGCGTAGAGGTCCTCACGTATCTTCCAATACGGGCGTAGGGCGTTGTGGAGGTCAAAACGGTCGCGAGAGAACCCAGTCCTCACACTCTCCAAGAGCTGAGTGTAGGAGGGGTCGTCGCGTGCCGCGGTCCGTAGTTCCTCAAGGGCCAGATCGCTGTCGGGTGGCGACACTGAGGCCTGGGTGCTGGCGAGGGACTGTACGGCCTGCAAGGTGACGATGTTGCTGACGGAGAAACCGGCCTCGGTGCTGAGCATCTCGTCTTCAGGTGTAGGGCAGCTGACTGGGGAGCGGGAGAGGGCATCCGGGATGCACAACTCCTTACCTTCGTGCCAAGCCGCGGTGAAGACGAAGGCCAAAATCTTCTCCTTCAGGCGCTGGAGGCGGGGATTCTCGATGGCGTCCAGCGAATAGTGATTAAGAATGGGGACCAAGGGCCTGTGGTCTGTGATGAGGTCGAAGTGCTGTAGGCCAATCAAGTAAAATTTGCACTTCGATAAGGCCCATACCACTGCCAGCAGCTCCAGCTCGATGGTAGCGTAGCGAGACTCAGCATCAGTGAGGAAGTGAGAGCCACACTGTACGAGCCGGTACTTTCCTCCACCGTGATCCTGGAGAAGGGCGTAACCAACACCGTACAGGCGCGAGGCGTCTGTCTGGAGGACGGTGGGAAGCGCTGGGTCGAAAGTAGCGAGGATAGGTGGACTTGACAGGGCCTCCTTCACCTTATGAAAGGCGAGGTCGTGGTCAGGGGTCCACGTGAAAATCCTCTTGGGGCTCATGAGGGGGCGGAGAGGCCCGGCAGCGGCGAAGACGTCAGGAGAAAATTCTGCCAGCTGGTTCACCAGGCCCATGAAAGACCTGAGATCCGTAAGGTTGGCAGGTTTTGCAAAGTCCGCTATGGCGCGAACTTTCTCCGGGTCTGCAGCAATGCCATCCCTTGAGAGTCGGTAGCCGCAGAAAGACACTGCAGGTGCGGCCAAGACGAACTTCTCGGCATTCAGAGTGATGCCGTGCGTCCTACACCTGGTCAGTACCTCGTCGATGTGGCGAAGATGCGTCAGGTAGTCCTCATCGTAGAGGAGGAAGTCATCCACTACCTTCAAGCAGTTGGTCACGCCTTGAAGTGCCATGTCACCACGGAGACAGATGGCGTCCCCCGTAGCAGCGAATCCCATAGGGCCATGGCAGTAGCGGAAGCGTCCGTAAGGCGTGATGAAAGTGGTCAGTGGCTGATCCTCCTTCTTCAGTGGGATCTGCCAGTAACCACAGAGGGCGTCCATCGTCGAGAAGTGCCGTACCTTCGGATCCACACTCCGTATAGCTGCAAAAGGTGTGGGTGAAGGGTGGGAGGACAGGACACCTGGTTGTTAAGCTTAGACAGGTTGGTAGTAATCCGCACTCCACCGTTAGTCTTAGCCACAGCGACTAGAGGGTGGCACCAAGGGGACGGGTCGTCACCAACGGGTACGATGACACCCTGGGCCACCATGGAATCCAGTTCCTTCTTGACTGAATCCCTGAAGGCGAGAGGGATCAACCAGGGAGTGTGTATGGCAAACGGCTGTGCATCTTCCCGCAGGTGTATCCTCATAGGCGGACCCGCCATAGCCTTCAGTGGCGCGGTCCGTAGGGCCTCCTTCGTCACCAGCACATCCAAGTACTCCTTCAGGAAGTAGGCCCTTGCGGCTGAAGGAGACATCTCGCTGTGAAGAGGAAGCAGCCGTGACTTGGGTGGAGGCGGGGCGGGAGTGGACGCGGGTTCTGGGCCGCTCCGTGCGGCAGCGCCAAGCGCGTCGCTCGTTGATTCACGCACCCTGCTGGTGGTGTACTGAGCAGCTGGGATCTGCTCGGGAAAGTCTCTGGGCGCCACGCCTAACTCCTTGCAGTGCTCCCACGACAACAAGGGTGTAGCGAGAGTAGGCTGCACGTCGATCCATCTGTGACACGACTTGTCACCGTAGGTGATCTCGGCTTGAAAGGAGCCCACAGCGTCCGGCATCTGGGAACCGTCCGCATTGTAGTACTGCAGCTGCGGCGGTGGTCCCAGGCCGCGTTTGGTGAGGCCCAGTTTCTGGAGGTGCTTCAACCCAATCACCGTAGTATCAGCGCCGGTGTCCGGTATCACCTCGATGTGACCCGACACATCACCGTGTGTGACGGCGACGCGGATGGTGGGGGAAGGGGTAGCCCTGGGGCATGGGGTCGATTCCACCCTCCTGATGTGACTCCGCTGCTGCTTGGGACTGCGTGGGCCATCTGGAGGGGGCTGCGTGCGAACCACCCCGAGGGAAGTGCGCTGCTTTCCTCCTCGTCTCGGGCTTTTGGGCTAGGGTTGGCGGCAGCACTTGTTGTAGTGTCCATAGCGACCGCAGGCCTGACACTTGCGGCCTCATGCAGGGCACCTGTCTGTGTTAGACCAGTGGCCCTTACGGTCACATCCACGACACAGTGCGTCGGCGGCCGGGCATGTCTTGGGGCCATGCTGCTTTCCACAGCTGCCACAGGAAGCACTAGGCAGAGGCGTGGAAGAACGTGCAGCAGCCTTCACGTTGTTGGCCGCCTTCTTACCCTTCTTGTATTGTGAGATAGCTCTCACAGCAGGTGGGGCCCATAAGGCAGAGGTGGCGGACTTGGTGGCCTCGTATGACCGACATTCAGTCACTACCACCTGGAGTGTGGAGGAAGCGTCCAGGGGGATGTCGCTGCACCAACTCTTCATGCCTGACACCTGTCAAGATCCCGTGCTTGATCCAGGCTTCCTCACATTCCCGGCTGTGCGCCTTGCAGACGTCGATCTCTGACAAACTCTTCAAGCGTACAAAAAAGTCGTCAAAGGATTCGTTCTCCGCCTGCTTGCAGCTGGTGAAGGCGCGGCGACGCAAAGCCTCGCTATTCCGACCTTTAACGTGCTCCTGTAAAAGGTCGAGCACATCCGTCACTGAAGATGTAGAATCGGGAGGCACTTGTAACGTGTGCTCCAAAACTCTCTGGGTCTCCAGCGACAAACACATCCGCAGTTGGATGAGCTGTTTGTTCGGAGGCATGCTGTCAAGGTCCACCATCGTGGAGTAATCTGTCCAACGCCGCCTCCACTCACGAAAAAGCTGAAACGTGACTTCTGGTGAGAGGGCGGGTGGGGGTTGAACAGATGCCTTGGGAGCTGTTTGTTTGGAGGCAAGAGTACCTGGAGGACGCTGGTGTGGTGGAGGAGGGAGGATATTGGCGCCTTGGTGCGCGAGTGAGGGAGGGTGGGTTAGCGCCAGGGTCGCCAATAGTGCATCAAAACGCGACTTTTCCTCCTCTCTTCGTGTCTCCTCCCTCTGAAGTTCCATCTCTCTACGTCGCTCGTCCCGGTCGTCCATCCACCTCAGAATTGTGGCAATATCCGTCACTGGAGGTGGAGGATGAGAGTCTGCGCCCGGTGGAGGGGAAGGTGGTGGGGAGTCGTGTCTCTCATCTTGACGTTATCCCTTCTTACCGCCCATCTTAGTGTGTGCATGGACTGCACTGTTTAGTATATGAAGTGGAGCCTCAACAGCTCGAACCACATATATATGACATAAACAGCGCAGAAATAAAGCATAGAGTCCACTGTTCTGTCCGTGAGTGAGTGCGTGCGTGCGTGTGTGTGTGTGTGTGTGTCTGAGACAGCACATGCACTTCGTGGTGGCCTTAATGCCGGTGGCTAGAGACGCGGCGGGGGGGTGAGACCGCCAGTGTCTCCCGGGATGTCACACGAGAAGGGTGTACGCCTGCCTGCTCCGTGGGTACCACTAAAAAACAGGCCAATGCTCAACTCTCAGCTCTAGACACACTAATACACTGACACTAACACTGCCACCGTCAGTAAAAAGCACTGTGACGGCCCAACACTGCACACCGCGGCGAAACATAGCGCAACACAACACAACACACTATGAGTCGACGCGCATATCGCCGGCAGATGTAACCGTCGGCATTGTTCACACACTTGTAAGTCCAGAGATCCTAGTCACTGCGCCATGATGGTTACAAGTGTTCCCTGAAGGATGCAGTGATGGGTAGGGAAACACCGGGTAACACTGAAGTCCGTTTATTATGGATGAGAGAAATACAAATGGTGACTAGCGTGTGCCATGCACGGCTCACACAGTCAGACTGAGACTGCCTTGCCATATGGCAGCCTCGGGGCAATGTTGCCACATAACGTGCAGTGTTGCCACGTGATTATATATGTAAATGCTACTCAGCACAGTAGCTTAGATACATAACCTACACCTACTCTCTTCCTTCTTTGTATCAATGATTTACTTCACACTGACAAATTCTAACCACTCTTCACTGATGATTCTAGTCTTCACATTTTCCCCATCTCCCTAATTCTCAAACTAGATCTATTTCTAGAGCTGATATCATTACATCTATCAATGCCCTACAACCCTGACCTCCTGGGGGACACACACACATGACCTACAGCCCTGACTTCCTGGGGGACACACACACATGACCTACAGCCCTGACCACCTGGGGGACACACACACACCAACAACCCCTGACCTCCTGGGGACACACAGACACACGACACCGACCTCCTGGGGACACACACACACATGACCCAGCCCTGACCTCCTGACACACACACATGACCCACAATCCTGACACACACACTGACCTACAGCCCTGACCTCCTGGACACACACACACACATGACCTACAACCTGACCTCCTGGGGACACACACACACCCACCCACCTCCAGGGGACACACACACTACACCCACCTCCTGGGGGACACACATGGGGACCTCCTGGGGACACACACACACTTGACCTACAGACTCCTGGGGGACACACACACACAGCCTGACCTCCCACAGACCTACTGACCTCCTGGGGGACACACACATGACACACACCCTGACCTCCTGGGCACACAGACACACGACCACAGCCCTGACCTCCTGGGGACACACACACACATGGCCCTGACCACCTGGGGACACACACACATGACCTACAGCCCTGACCACCTGGGGACACACACACATGACCTACAGCCCCTCTGGGGCCACACTGACCACCTGGGGCACACGACCTACAGCTGACCTCCTGGGGACACACACACACATGACCTACAGCTGACCTCCTGGGGACACACACACACATGACCCACAGCCCTGACCTCCTGGGGACACACACACATGACCTACAACCCTGACCTCCTAGGGGACACACAGAGACACCCGACCTACAGCCCTGACCTCCTGGGGACACACACACACATGACCTACAGCCCTGACCACCTGGGGACACACACATGACCTGCAGCCCTGACCACCTGGGGACACACACACACACATGACCTACAGCCCTGACCTCCTGGGGACACACACACCTACAGCCCTGACCACCTGGGGGACACACACACACACCCCACCCCTGACCACCTGGGGACACACACACACATGACCTACAACCCTGACCTCCTGGGGACACAC
Source organism: Homarus americanus (assembly GCF_018991925.1). NCBI lineage: Eukaryota > Metazoa > Arthropoda > Malacostraca > Decapoda > Nephropidae > Homarus > Homarus americanus. Next base: position 6,899 of record NW_024735575.1, on the reverse strand, counting down.
ACACATGACCTACAGCCTGACCTCCTGGGGGACACACACACACATGACAGACACACATGACCTACAGCCCCTGACCTCCTGGGGACACACACACATGACCTACAGCCCTGACCTCCTGGGGACACACACACATGACCCACAGCCCTGACCTCCTGGGGGACACACATGACCCACAACCCTGACCTCCTGGGGACACACACACACACACCACACGCCCTGACCACCTGGGGCACACACACACACTGACCTACAAACCCTGACACACACACCTGCCCTGACCTCCTGGGGACACACACACATGACCTACAGCCCTGACCTCCTGGGGACACACACACATGACCCAACCCTGACCTCCTGGGGAGACACACATGACCACAACCCCTGACCTCCTGGGGACACACACACATGACCTACAGCCCTGACCTCCTGGGGGACACACAGACACACGACCTACAGCCCCTGACCTCCTGGGGACACACACACTGACCTACAACCCTGACCTCCCTGGACACACACACACCACAGCCCTGACCCCTGGGGACACACACACACGACCTCACCACCCTGACCACCTGGGGATACACACATGACCTACAACTTGACCTCCTGGGGACACACACACATGACCTACAGCCCTGACCTCCTGGGGACACACACACATGACCTACAACCCCTGACCTCCTGGGGGACACACACACATGACCTACAGCCCTGACCTCCTGGGGACACACACATGACCTACAACCCTGACCTCCTGGGACACACACACATGACCCCTCCTGGGGACACACACACACACACCCAACAACCCTGACCACCTGGGGCACACACACACATGACCTACAACCCTGACCTCCTGGGGACACACACACACACCTACAGCCTGACCTCCTGGGGACACACACACACATGACCTATCCCTGACCTCCTGGGGACACACACATGACCTGACCTCCTGTACAGTCCTGACACACGACCCAACCTGACCTCCTGGGGACACACACACACATGACCCCAACCCTGACCTCCTGGGGACACACACCATGACCTACAACCTGACCTCCTGGGGCACACACACATGACCTACAGCCCTGACCTCCTGGGGAGACACACACACACATGACCTACAACCCTGACCTCCTGGGGACACACACATGACCTACAGCCCCTGACCTCCTGGGGACACACACACATGACCTCCTGACCTGACCTGGGGACACACACACCACAGACCTACAGCCCTGACCTCCTGGGGACACACATGACCTACAACCCCACCTCCTGGGGACACACACACATGACCTACAGCCCTGACCTCCTGGGGACACAGACACACACACACCTGACCTCCAGGGAAACACATGACCCACACCCTGACCTCCTGGGGACACACACACACATGACCTACAGCCCTGACCTCCTGGGGACACACACACATGACCTACAACCCTGACCTCCTAACACACACACACCCACATGACACATGACCTCCTGGGACACACAACACCCACAGCCCTGACCTCCTGGGGACACACACACATGACCTACAGCCCTGACCCCTGGGGGACACACACACATGACCTACAGCCCTGACCTCCTGGGGACACACACATGACCTACAACCCTGACCTCCTGTACACACACACACACACATGCCCTACAACCCTGACCTCCTGGGGACACACACACACACATGCCCTACAGACTCTGACCTCCTGTGGATAAACACACACACACATGCCTCCTAGGGGACACACACACAGCCCTGACCTCCTGGGGGACACACACACACACACACATGCCCTACAACCCTGACCTCCTAGGGGACACACACACACATGCCCTACAGCCCTGACCTCCAGGAGGGGACACACTCGCACATCCCCTACAGCCCTGACCTTGTGGGGGACACACACACACATCCCCTACAGCCCTGACCTCCTATGAAATATGGTATGGGTTATAGAATAAATTGTGCTTATCAAAAAGTATAAAATTATTATAGAAACTTAGTTATATTGAAAACTGCTTAGCCCCTCCTATCAAGTGGATGGGTGGAGGGGCATATTAAAATGCTTCTAATAGTGGCGCTGTATGATGTCATTGTTCGAAGAATGGAATGCAAAAAGCAATGCTCAGCTAATGAGAAATAGAGTATATGATGTGATGGAAAAAAATGTAGAGTGCGGCCACTATACTGGCTCATTGTCCTCGCGTGGCAGACCCATAGACCCTAGAGGGTCAATTATTGTCAAACATTTCTCTCATCGTGGTCATACCCCCCTCCCCAAATTCTCAACAGATTTGCGCAATTCACATAAGACGCTTAAAACAATGGGAAAAAACAGAAACCCAAAAAAATCCCATCCCTGATAAATGTAGTTTATTTTGTTAATAAATGTAAATAGTATAATTTGATATTTACATAATCCTGTGATAACTTTACACCACTTGTGAGTAAATCGGACCAAGTAACTTGATACACAGTAAATATAAAAACTAATTATTTCCAATACTCCTTTACGTAGTTGGTGAGGTGGAGGTGGTGTGGCAGCATATCAGATATTGAGCCTCGGCCCGGACACACTTATGCCCCTCACTACCAAACACCACAGGTTTCCCGGTCCCCTGTTTCCTCCTGTATTAACACTGGATAAACCTCACAAACAGCTAGTAAGCAGATAAGTGACAAAAAAAAAAAGAAAAAAAAAAAACTCTTCTACATTGCTTGCTGGTGAACTCAGAAAAGGTACAACACATTCAATTGGAAAGTTTGGGAGTGAATAATGAAGGCCAAATGAGTCACTGTCAAGAAGAAATATGTCTGATTAATCCTAAACTGAGTTAAATAACACCCAAGCTAATCATTGACTTTCTAAATAACAAAGGAAAATCATAACAGTTAGGTATCAAGTCAGGTGAAGAATTTTGATGCTCACTTCCTGCTCAGGATACTTACATCTGCTAATGATGCCTCCAGCTGTTTCTTCTTCTTTTCTTCTGCCTTCACTGTTTCTTTTAAGTTCTTGAGAGATGCCGTCACCTTTACATCAGCTTTCTCCTTCTCTTTCAGACTTTTCTCCAATTCTTGAAGATGTCCTCCTGTCTCCTGATAAAGATATTATATTATTAAGATTAATCCCTGGTGACTGTGTTGAACTGTGTGTGTAGACCCCTGGAGACTGTAGTGAACTGTGTGTGTAGACCCCTGGAGACTGTGTTGAACTGTGTGTGCGTGTAGACCCCTGGAGACTGTGTTGAACTGTGTGTGTAGACCCCTGGAGACTGTGTTGAACTGTGTGTGTAGACCCCTGGAGACTGTGTTGAACTGTGTGTGTAGACCCCTGGAGGAGACTGTGTTGAACTGTGTGTGTAGACCCCTGGAGACTGTGTTGAACTGTGTGTGTAGACCCCTGGAGACTGTGTTGAACTAATAATAATAATAATTAATAATTAACGGTTTATTGAAAAAGTTCTGCAGCCCGAAGGCTGAAAATATACATTGGACATAAATGACTTAATACATACATTGGTGGTTTAACAAAAGCCTTCATTAGAGAAAGGTAAAGGAACATACAGTGAACATACAGATTAATGTAGGTGTTGAACAGCAAACTCGTAGTGTAGTAACTCCCTCCCAGATGGTGTTAGGAGGAACTCACGTGGTGTAGTAGTTCCCTCAGATGGTGTTATGAGGGACCTGGCGTGGTGTAGTAATTCCCTCGCAGATGGTGTTATGAGGGGCCTCACGTGGTGTAGTAATTCCCTCACAGATGGTGTTATGAGGGACCTCACGTGGTGTAGTAATTACCTCACAGATGGTGTTATGAGGGACCTCACGTGGTGTAGTGTGTGTGTATGTGTGTGTGTAGACCCCTGAGACTGTGTTGAACTGTGTGTGTGTGTGTGTGTGTGTGTGTGTGTGTGTGTGTGTGTAGACCCTGAGACTGTGTGAACTGTGTGTGTGTGTGTGTGTGTGTGTGTGTGTGTGTGTAGACCCCTGGAGACTGTGTTGAGCTGTGTATGTGTGTGTGTGTGTGTGTGTGTAATAATAATAATAATAATAAACGGTTTATTAATAGAGTTGCAGCCGGTGGCTGAAAAAATACACTTACATTTGATTTAGACATACAGTGGTCCCTCGGTTAACGAGCACAATTCGTTCCAGCAGGTTGCTCGTTAACCGAAACCATTGTTTCAATGGGTTTTTGGCTAATTGGTTCCAGCTCACCGAAAATTGCCTAAATTCAACAAAAAAGGTAGAAAAGTACACTTACTTTGAGGTGTGTATGTAGAAGGCTCCTGGATGATGATGATGATGATGGGAATTAGAATGGGGGTGGAGGAGAAGGAAGAAGAGAAGGCATCGGGGTGGAAGAGAAGTCACCCCCATGGCACCATTTCACCCATAAAATTTTAGTTCTCTTGGTGTATTTCAAGATTATTTTCTTTAAATCAACACCGCACTGCATTATATATTGTCAATATGTAAAATATATTTCAAAATGACCAATAATTTGCTTGGAAACACAGAAAAAAAGCGTTTAGTTGAAGAGAGTCTCAAGCAAGATGCTACCTCCACTGAAAACAGAGAGAGACTAACGCCTGTCTGGTGTGTTAACAGGCTGGATGGCACGCCAGAAACTAGTTTCTTTACCTTCAATTATGTTCAATAATTGTTAAAATGACTAAAAAAGTTAATATTAAATTTTTAAAATTATTGAATAGTATAAACTTCTTGATATTTCCTAAAATAGTAAGGAATTTAAGCCCTAAAACCGATTACTGTATTGGCGGACTAACACTACAGCTGGTGGACCGCCAAATGCAAGCGAAAACATATCGAAGTCGGCTCGTAAAAAACTCGTTAATCGAGGGATTGCTCGTTAACCGAAGTTAAGAATCTTATGGAAGGTAAATCGTTAACCGAAATCTCGTTAACCGAGGGACCACTGTAATGATATAATATGCATTGAATACATTTACAGGGCTGTACAGTAGGGGGCAGGGAAATAACAAAATCAGCCCAAAAGTTAGGGGGTCGTCTTAAGCACCAGAGATAAAATTCTTACCTCTTAAATTTTGCGGTTTAGCGTGTCCAAAAGTGGTGATGGAAACATAGTGAAACCCTCACAAGAGTCCTACCACCTAATTATTTTTATACTGAAACTTTACATTTTGGGGAAGCTGGATTAAAAATAGAGATTACTGGTATATTAAAATAATAAAAATGTATTATAAACCAGTCTAACATACCGTAAAGAACAATATGCCCCGGTAAGCCATGCAGCTGCTATCATCATCACCCCCCTATTTGCCGGTAACGAAAGGAAAGCGGCCTTGACAGTGACCGCCTGTGGCTATTTTTAGCAAATCCTTGTGTGTTCGGAGGTGGTCGTATGCATATCTGTATTGCTGATCATACTTATCTCCTATAAATAATTAATTAAAAATTAATTTTTACAAAGGCTCTTAAACAAAATGAAACTGCGTTAATTCTTGAAACACCGACAATTAATGCAATTAGAGATGAAATAATTAACAGAAGTCACGTCCATGGATCGAGTTTGGTCACAATGATCATAATATGCAATTCTTCACCTACCAAGAATATAATGTGGCCTCCAACACTACGAGCTCAAATATATAATTAAAAACCCTTGCAGTGTGTTTAATGTATTACAATATATTATAGCTAAATAAATAAAACAAATAAATCAGCAGGAAAATCTATTTCAAGTAAATGGAAATATTTTACTCACACCAACGTGGTTCAGGATTAAATAACTGACGCTTAAATTGAGTCACTAGTGTACGCTTAGCAGGTAAAATTTGATGCCAATAGCAGAGGTGAATTTAAATGTATATCAACCAATATAAATAAATGGAAAAAAAGATCAAGGTGAAACATTATGATAGCCCATGTATGTTGTGTGTTGTCAAGGAAAACAATTAAACACAAAAGCAATTATTTGTAAATGAGGCAATAAGATAAATCAACAATAACCTAAGACTTGAGTGCAGTACCATTGATGCCTATACTTGGAGTAGGGTCTACCATTAGACATACCTGCCATTATGCTTTTAAATATCTTCCCAGGCAGTAAAGATCTCCTGTTTGGTAGCTGCCTAAAAACTTTTAGTAATATTACTTTGATACAACATGATAAATTTGACAAACAATGAAAATAAACAAACAAAAGTTATTTACAAGACCTTCTCTCTCAGAGACAGAGAATAAGACTATTATTATAGCCCCGTCTTTGTGTGGGAAGTCAACCACTGAAATAATTCATTTAAAAAATTTATATTTTTTATAGAATATTTAAATTATGACTGCATTATAAATATTGTGAATATATATATATATATATATATATATATATATACTATACCTATATATATATATATATATATATATATATATATATATATATATATATTTATTGTAATAAATGTGTGTATTAAAGGCTATGCTTACGTAATCTTTTTCCTCAAATCCTAATGAAACACTTACTATTGAATTAAGGAATATACAGCTCGCTGAAGCAAGCTTATAAATTAAAGAAATACTTCCCAGTGTGTTTGTATATTACAGTATGATATAAATAAACCAACCATCATCATCCATTTAAGTCGTGAAACAATTGTGATGAAACACATTAGTTCAAGTTAAATACTCCAAACTTTTAAGTGAATTCCGATTAATTTTACCATCCAGCGTGGTTGATTACCCGTGCAGAAGTGAATTGGCTTTTAAAAACCAAGGATGTGTAAGCAGCACTGGTCAATGGGATGGTTATTGAGACTACTAGGTTAAGTAAGAAAACTCCCAATGAGTAAGTGTCACATTTGGAATTGCAGACCATATACTGTGAATAAGGGCTCAAAAGCTACTT
>NW_024735574.1:0-14454 GCF_018991925.1 Homarus americanus | reverse complement strand
AACAACCACGACCATGATTATAACAACACCGACTATAATTATAACAACCACGACCATGATTATAACAACCACGACTATAATTATAACAACCACGACCATGATTTTGACAACCACGTCTATGATTATAACAACCATGACTATGATTATAACAACTACGACTATGATTATAACAGCCACCACCTTATAACAACCGACTATGATTATAACAACCACGACCATGATTATAACAACCACTACTGTGATTATAACAACCACAACCATGATTATAACAACCACGACTATGATAATAACAACCACGACTATGATTATAACACCACGACCATGATTATAACAACACGACTGATTATAACAACCACGACTAATTATAACAACCACGCATATGATTATTACAACCACGACCATGATTATAACAACCACGACCATGATTATAACACCTCACGATATGATCATAACAACCCGACTATGATTATAACAACTACGACTATGATTATAACAGCCACGACCATAAATATAAACAACCGACCACTGATTATAACAACCACGACTATGATTATAACAACCACGACCATGATTATAACAACCGACCATGATTATAACAACCACGACTATGATTATAACAACCACGACAATGATTATAGCCATGATTATAACAACTACGACTATGATTTAACAGCGACGCAAATATAACAACACGACCATAGTTACTAACCACGACCATGATTATAACAACCCGACTATGATTATATCACCCGACCATGACTATAACAACCACGACCATGATTATTACACACCACGCCTTTGATTATAACAAACGACCATGATTATAACTACCACGACCATGATTATAACAACCATGACAATGATTATAACAACCACGACCGTGATTATCAACAATAATGATTATAACACCACGACCATGATTATAACCACGCCTATGATTATAACAACCACTACCGCGAGATATAACAACCGACCATGATTATAACAACTACGATCATGATTAAAAAACCGACTATGATTATAACAACCACGACCATGATTATAACAACCACGACCATGATTATAACAACTACGACTATGATTATAACAGCCGACCATAAATATAACAACCGCAGATTACAACAACCACGACCATGATTATAACAACCACGACTATGATTATATCACCCGATAATGATTCTATAACAACCACGACCATGATTATTACAAACCCGCCTTTGATTATAACAACACGACATGATTATAACTACCACGACCATGATTATAACAACCTATGACAATGATTATAACAACCACGACCATGATTATAACAACCATGACAATGATTATAACAACCACGACCATGATTACAACCGACCATGATTATAACAACCACGACTATGATTATATCACCCACGACCATGACTATAACAACCGACCATGATTATTACAACCGCCTTTGATTATAACAACCCGACCATGATTATAACTACCACGACCATGATTATAACAACCTATGACAATGATTATAACAACCAAGACCATGATTATATCAACTACGACCATTATTATAACAACCACGACTATGATTACAACAACCACGACCATGATTATATCACCACCATTATAACAAATTCACGACTGTGATTATAACAACCACTTAATTCATGATTATAACAAATCTCACGACCATGATTATAACAAGCACGACCTGATTATAATAACCAAACGACCATGATTATAACAACCACGACCATGACATAACAACCACGACTATGATTATAATAACCACGACCCTCATGATTATAACAAATCCACGCTTATGATTATAACAAACGACCTCATGATTATACCAACCACGACAATGATGAGAACTAATGACCATGATTATAACAACCACGACCATGATTATAACAAACTAATGCGATATGATCATAACAACCACGACCATGATTATAACAACCACGACTATGATTATAACAAATCCACAAATCCATGATTATACACCACGACTATGATTATTAGAACCACAACCATGATTATAACAACCACGACTATGATTATAACAAACACTAATTTCATGATTATAACAACTACTTAATTCATGTTTATAACAACCACGACCATGATTATAACAACCACCTATGATTATAACAACCACGACCATGATTATAACAACCACGGATATAATTATAACAACTACGATCATGAATATAACAACTACGACCATGATTATAACAACCACGACTATAAATATAACAACTAATACCATGATTATAAATAAACTACGACCATGACATTATAACAACCACGACTATGATTATAACAACCACGACCATGATTATAACAAATCACGCCAATGATTATATCAACCACGACCATGATTAAACTACCATGACCATGATTATAACAAACTATGACAATGATTATAACAACCACGACCATGAATATAAACAATCACGACCATGATTATAAATAACTACGACCATGATTATAACAACCACGACCATGATTATAACAACTAATGCACCATGATTATAACAACCACGACTATAATTATAACAACCACGACCATGATTATAACAACCACGACCATGACATTATAACAACCACGACTATGATTATAACAACCACGACCCGATTATAACAATCACGACCATGATTATAACAACCAAGACTATGTTTATAACAACCACGAACATGATTATAACAACCACACCTATGATTATAACAACCACGACCATGATTATAACAACCACGGATACATAACAACTACCATCATGAATATAACAAATCTACGACCATGATTATAACAACCACGACCATGATTAAACAACTACGACCATGATTATAACAACCACGACCATGATTGGTTAGGGTGTGTCATAGAGGGAAGATCAGCTAAAACCACGGCCCATCACTTTTTGGTAGATTTTAGTATATAAACAGAAAATAATTTCAGTTTCAATATTTGCAACCTTTGCTAGGTAAATTTTAGCGTGAAATTTATCGAAAATCTAACGTACAGATGCATTAGCATTACAATTAAATAGTGAAATACTTCTTCTGACTTACATTCTTAACAACCCAACTAACAATATTTTTTTCTGTTTCAGATTCTGATGCATTTATAAGTTGATACACATTTGGTGATGGCTGCTTGTGTCAGGACGAGGAACCAAAAATCCAGCCATCTCAGTCACTATCTTGGCCTGGGAGAGAGCTCCTGAAGTCGGAGTTGCCTACATTGAGAGATGCTTTGAGATACGGTGTTTTAATCAGAAAATGGTGAAAAGAACCAAAGAACTTACACAAACAAAGACATTGCCAGTGATATGACTAAAGCTGTCTTGGCACAGTACACTTGCCAACGCTCAGTTCAAGCCTCCAGTCATAACAAGTCAGAAGAAGATTAGTGAGAGACTGCTAGCCAGTTGGGAAAAGGCAAGAGATATCTCTTGGGAGAGGAAAACTTGCAGTTATGACAGCTTTGCTAAGCAACTGACCAGTTATTTGGACATACCTTCTGCAGTGCCCAATTGTTCTCTGTCCTGAGTTTGATGCGATCGTGACTAAACTGAGGCCCACATTCCTCCTGTATTTGCAAGCGTGAACTGAAGATTCCTTGTCATCGAACTGGCATTTGTCAAAGCACAGAGAGAGAAGACTGGCAGTATAGGGGCTCTCAGATTTCTAGCCAAGATATTCCGGAGTCCAAGATATTGGTGAGGCCGCCACAGAGAGAGACAGAAGAGAGAAGAGCTGCCGAGGAAAAGAGACTTGAGAAGGCCCAGGGTGAGGTAAAAAGGCCGATGATTGGAGCCGGGCTGATTCAGAGTTTAATCACTTCCCCATGGCTGATCCGAGTAAGGATCAGGAGAATGGGTGACTTTGTCCCTAACCCAGAAAATAATGATCCCAAACCCTCCAGGCATAAGATTCGAAATAGAAAGATATCCCGAGCATAGCTCTGGCCAGCATGCGACACCACACTGGTCTCAGAGAAACTGCAGAGATAGCAACAGCTGCCTGGGTTGACGGTGGTTTGATAACACCCTTGATGATGTTCACCTGGTGATAGATCATAACAAAGTAAGGAGAGCTCAGGAGAAACTTGTCAGTAGCCTAGAAGAGGAGTTTGATAAGGGATAAGAGAAAATGGAATCAATTGTTTGTTCTTTGATGGGAGAAGGGATGACACTCAAAGTGTTCATGAAAGTTGAGACTTGACAAGCTGTTCCCCTGCCATGGTGAAGAAGGAGGAACACTACCCTGCTGCAGAAAACCATGAGGAAGCATTTGTGCATTTCACTCCAGAGAAAGATGACATCAGGAAACCAGCTGAGATAGCAGATAACATTGTGAACTGGCTCAGAGAGAGGAACGTGACCAGACCCTGCAGGCCATTGAGGACAGCACCAACACGAACACAGGGTGGCAAGGGGGGTCATACAGTGGATAGAGCGGAAGATTGGGAGGAAGCTGGTTTGGATTGTTTGTGACCTCCACACCAACGAGTTGCCACTCAGACTTTGATCCAGGAGCTGGATGGCAAGACTTTTTCAAACAACAGATGGTCTGGTCCTTTCGGGCAAGATGCTGACTCTGCCAATTGAGTTAGAAATAAATCCGAGCTTTGAAAAATCACAGCTGGCCCTCCACTCGTTGAGCTTGCACATACTGTCATTGACGACCCGAGTACCGACCAGTACTATGGTTACATGATTTGCAGTGTCATCAAAATCAAGGTCATGCCTGATAGATTTGCTTACCTGCAGATAGGTCCAGTCTCACATTCTAGGTGGCTCACAACGCTCTCAGGTTCTGCAGAATTTGGGTCGCTCATCATAAACTGAAAGGGAACCAGCTTCACAACCTGAGACTTATTGTCCAATTCATCGTGAGTGTCTACTGCCAAAATTGGTTCAACAACAAGCAACAAGTCATCATTCTCCTAGTCCGAGGCATGTTCTTCCAGCTTGAGCTCCTGAGGAGTCAGCCAAGGAAGGTTGTTCAGATTGTGAGCAGACTGTGAGGAGATCTTCCTGGTATGCTCATCTCGAGGCAGTTCTGCAGACACGCCTGCAGTAAGGATGAGGAGGAGAAGAGTGGCAGTCAAAAGATCTTGGATATGAGACTTATGAGAGGATCTGGGCATGACGAATGTTGGTGACGATTCCTTCAGGGTCATCAGAAGACTCCTGAAGTCACCCAGGTGCCAAGACCCTCACTGATCTCATAGATCTGATAACATCCAGGCTGGCAGTGAGCCCCCTCTACCTGCAGCCTCACCAATGTTCAAGCTGTGAGCTTTCCCCTGACAACCCCATACATAAACTCCTACCTGGCCCTCGCACACCCAGAGTATAGAGCGTTGTGTACAAGTGAGTGAGGCCAGCAGTCACGTGTACAGCCAGAGAGAGGAGGGAAGGCTAAGATCCGAGCTCAGGTGGTCAGGCAGGGAGGTGATGAGTAGAAACAGAAGCAAGAAAAGACATGTTCTCTATGGTGTGCAGCAACACCGGTCGTAGTATTAAAACCGGATTTTGGTATTTGATGATTTTGTTTTCTAAAGGAATATTAATAAATGTGTCAAGATCATTCGTTTCCCACTATTCTGATCATTTTCATCCTAATAAATTAACCTGATACATTTACTTTTTAAATAAGCTATTTAGTGGTGTTGGTAAAATGGGAATACTGAATTTTCATAAGATTTCAAGTTAAATTTACCTAGCAAAAATGAAAACTTTTCAAATCTGAAGATATCACATGATTCTGCACATAGAACTACATCATTAATACCTTTGGGCCGATTTTTCAAAACAACCACGACCATGATTATAACAGCCACGACCATGATTATAACACTAACGACCATGATTATATCAACCACGACTATGATTATAACACGCACGGCCATGAATATAACAACCACGACCATGATTATAACAACCATGACCATGATTATAACAACCACGACTATGATTATAACAACCACTACCATGATTATAACAACCACGATTATGATTATAACAACCACAACCATGATTATAAGAACCACGACAATGATTATAACAACAACGACCATGATTATATTAACCACGACCATGATTATAATAACCACGACCATGATTATAACAACCACGAATATGATTATAACAAACACGACCATGATTATAACAACCATGACCATGATTATAACAACCACAAATATTATTATAACAACCGCGACCATGTTTTTAAACACTTACGACCATGATTATAACAACCACGAAAATGATTATAACGACCACGACCATGATTATAGCTACCACGACCATGAATATAACAACCACGACTATGATAATAACATCCACGACTATGATTATACGAACCACGACAATGATTATAACAACCACGACTATAATTATAACAACCACGACCATGATTATAACAACCACGACCATGATTATAACAAACACGACTATTATTATACCAACCGTGACCATGATTATAACAACCACAACCATGAATATAACAACCACGACCATGATTATAATAACCACGACCATGAATATAACAACCACGACCATAATTATAACAACCATGACCATGATTATAACAACCACGAATATGATTATAACAGCCACGACCATGATTATAACAACCATGACCATGATAATAACAACCAGAAATATTATTATAACAACCGCGACCATGATTATAACACTCACGACCGTGATTATAACAACCACGACTATGATTATAACAACCACGACTATGATCATAACCACAACTACAATTATAACAACCACGACCATGATTATAACAACCACGACCATGATTATAACAACCACGACCATGATTATAATAATAACGACCATGATTATAACAACCACGACCATGATTATAACAACCACGACCATGATTATAACAACCACGACCATGATTATAATAACCACGACCATGAATATAACAACCACGACCATAATTATAACAACCATGACCATGATTATAACAATCACGAATGTGATTATAATAACCACGACCATGATTATAACAACCATGACCATGATTATTACAACCACAAATATTATTATAACAACCATGACCATGATTATTACAACCACAAATATTATTATAACAACCGCGACCATGATTATAACTCTCACGATCATGATTATAACAACCGCGTCTATGATTATAACAACCACAACTATGATCATAACCACAATTATGATTATAACAACCACGACCATGATTATAACAACCACGAGCATCATTATAACAACCACGACCATGATTATAACAACCACGACTATGATTATAATAACCACGACCATGATTATTTCAACCACGACCATGATTATAACAACCATGACCATGATTATAACAACCACGACCATGATTATAACAACCACGACAATGATTATAACAACCACGACTATAATTATAACAACCACGACCAAGATTATAACAACCACGAACATGATTATAACAACCACGACCATGATTATAACATCCACGACCATCATTATAACAACCACGACCAAGATTATAACATTCACGACCATGATTATTACAAGCACGGCCATGAATATAACAACCACGACTATGGTTATAACAACCACGACCATGGTTATAACAAACACGAATTTGATAATAGCAACCACGGCCTTGATTATAACAACCACGACCATGATTATAACAACCACGACAATGATTATAGCAACCACGGCCATGATTATAACAACCACGACCATGATTATAACAACCACGACCATGATTATAACAGCCACGACTATGATTATAACACTAACGACCATGATTATAACAACCACGACTATGATTATAACACGCACGGCCATGAATATAACAACCACGACCATGATTATAATAACCACGACCATGATTATAACAGCCACGACCATGATTATAACACTAACGACCATGATTATAACATCCACGACTATGATTATAACACTAACGACCATGATTATAACAACCACGACCATGATTATAACAACCACGACCATGATTACAAATAACCACCATTATAACAACCACGACTATGATTATACCAACCACGACCATGATTATAACAACCACGACTATGATTATAACAACCACGACCATGATTATAACAACCACGACAATGATTATAGCAACCACGGCCATGATTATAACAACCACGACCATGATTATAACAACCACGACCATGATTATAACAGCCACGACCATGATTATAACACTAACGACCATGATTATAACATCCACGACTATGATTATAACACTAACGACCATGATTATAACAACCACGACTATGATTATAACAAGCACGGCCATGAATATAACAACCACGACCATGATTTTAACAACCACGAATATGATAATACAACCACGACCATGATTATAACAAACCATGACCATGATTATAACAACCACAAATATTATTATAACAACCGCCACCATGATTATAACACTTACGACCATGATTATAACAACCACGACTATGATTATAGCAACCACGGCCATGATTATAACACTAACGACAATGATTATAACAACCATGACTATGATTATAACAAGCACGGCCATGAATATAACAAACACAACCATGATTATAACAACCACGAATATGATTATAACGACCACCACCCTGATTATAGCAACCACGACCATGAATATAACAACCACGACTATGATAATAACAACCACGATTATGATTATTAGAACCTCGACAATGATTATAACAACCACGACTATGATTATAACAACCACGACCATGATTATAAAAACCACGACCATGATTATAACAACGACGACTATGATTATAACAACCATGACCATGATTATAACAACCACAACCATGAACATAACAAACACGACCATGATTATAACAACCATGGCCATGATTATAACAACCACGACCATGATTATAACCACCACGACCATGATTATAACAACTAAATGATTATAACAACCACGACCATGATTATATATAATCATAACCACGACCATGATTATAACAATCATGACCATGATTATAACAACCACTTATTATTATAACAACCGCGACCATGATTATAACAACCACGACTATCACCTCACGATCATGATTATAACAACCGCGTCTATGATTATAACAACCACGACTATGATCATAACCACAACTATGATTATATCAACCACGACCAAGATTATAACAACCACGACCATGATTATAACAACCACGACCATGATTATAACACTAACGACCATGATTATAACATCCACGACTATGATTATAACACTAACGACCATGATTATAACAACCACGACCATGATTATAACCACGACCATGATTACAACAACCACGACCATGATTATAACAACCACGACTATGGTTATACCATCCACGACCATGATTATAACAACCATGACCATGATTATAACAACCACAAATATTATTATAACAACCGCGACCATGATTATAACTCTCACGATCATGATTATTACAACCGCGTCTATGATTATAACAACCACGACTATGATCATAACAACAACTATGATTATAACAACCACGACCAAGATTATAACAACCACGACCATCATTATAACAACCACGACCATGATTATAACAACCACGACCATAATTATAACAACCACGACTATGATTATAATATCCACGACCATGATTATTTCAACCACGACCATGATTATAACAACCATGACCATGATTATAACAACCACGACCATGATTATAACAACCACGAGTATGATTATAACAACCACGAACATGATTATAACAACCACGACCATGATTATAACATCCACGACCATCATTATATCAACCACGACCAAGATTATAACATTCACGACCATGATTATTACAAGCACGGCCATGAATATAACAACCAACACTATGGTTATAACAACCACGACCATGATTATAACAAACACGAATTTGATAATAGCAACCACGGCCTTGATTATAACAACCACGACCATCATTATAACAACCACGACAATGATTATAACAACTACGATCATGAATATAACAACCACGACCATGATTATAACAACTAGACCATGATTACAATAACCACACACATGATTATAACAATCATGACCATATTATAACAACCACGACCATGATTATAACAATCACGACCATGATTATAACAACCACGACCTGATTATATACAACCATGAACATGATTATATCAACCACACCTATGATTATAACAACCACAAACTAGCGATTATAACAACCACGTATATGATCACTAAATCACGACTATGATTATAACAACCACGACTATGATTATAACAATCACGACTATGATTATAAATACCACGACCATGATTATAACAATCACGACTATGATTATAACAACCACGACCACATTATAACAACCACGGCCATGATTATAACAACCACAATATGCATTTATAACAACCACGACTATGATTATAACAAACTATTTGGCCATGATTTTAACAACCACCTACCAAGGATTATAGCAACCACGACTGGCGATTTTAACAACCAATGACTTCATGATTATAACAATTACGACTATGATTATAACAACCACAACCATGATTATAACAAACTAATCATGATTTTAACAACCACGACCATGATTATAACAACTACGACTATGATTATAATAACCACGACCATGATTATATCAACCGCTATGATTATAACAACTACCTAATTATGATTATAACAACTACTTAATAATGATTATAACCACAGTCATGATTATAACACCACGGCCATGATTATTATAACAACTAATGACTATGTCATAACAACCACGACCATGATTATAACAACTACGACTATGATTATAATAACCACTTGACCATGATTATAACAACCACGCTTATGATTATAAGCAACCACGACCATGATTATTATAAACAGTCATGATTATAACAACCACGGCCATGATTATAACAACCACGACTATGATCATAACAACCACGACCATGATTATAACAACCACGACTATGATTATAATAACCACGACCATGATTATAACAACCACGCTTATGATTATAACAACCACGACCTGATTATAACAACCACGATAATGATTATAACAACCACTACTCATGATTATAACAACCACGACCATGATTATAACAACCACGACAATGATTATAACAACCATGACTATGATTATAACAACCACGACTTTGATCATAACCACGACTATGATTACAACAACCTCGACCACGATTATAACAACCACGACCATGATTATAACAACCACGACCATGATTATAATAACCACGACCATGATTATAACAACCACGACTATGATCAAAAGAAGCACGAGTATGATCATAACAACCACGATTATATCAAGCACGACCATGATTATAATAACCAAGATCATGATTATAACAACCACACCCGTGATTATAACAACCACGACCATGATTATAACAACCATGACTATGATTATAACAACCACGACCATGAGTATAACAACCTCGGTAAACTGTACCACCGGACTCGCCACCGGGCACGAAGGGCCCATGATCACTTGTTTTATTATTATTAAATTTTACCAAGTTTCTACCTCTTCATTTGGAGATGCTGCACAGATCCAGGCATACCTTATTTTTAGGTTAAAATAAATTACTGCTCAAGTATCATCGTTTGTATTTATTTGCTGGGTGCCAAAATGATGCAAAAGACCAATAACTCCAACATGGAAGTTTTCATCATTGTTCTCTATTTCATGTCAGGAAAATGTAAGTTTTCGTCACTGATGTCTACATTTAATGTTGTGGAAGGACTAGGGACGACCATGGCCAGGGGATGAGCTTGAGATGATCAGATGACATGTAATTTAACGTGCTTCTTAGCTGGATGGCAGAGTTCTTGATAATACTCTACAATCATAAAGACATCTACTTTTCTTAAAAATTCTTTCATCTGTCTTGATGAACCCTGGAAGTAGTTGTCCAACCTTTTCGGCTGGTCGGCTCTGTAAATAAATATTATTAGATGCACTGGTCTGCGTGAGTTTTTATGTTTTCAAACTAATATGTGTTCCCTAACCGGTTTTTAATGTTGATTTCAGATGTGACCTTCAGTTTTCGTTGTCCTTTGCTGTGCATAAGTAACGACAAGAAAAATGCATATTTTGTCTACTTTGGAGTGAAAATAGGTGATTTAGATAATTCGCACTTGTGTTACTATTTTTACTTACTTTTATCCTCTTCACCACTGATCGGCTCATTAGCCGCTTGGGCGATCGGTCTCTGTTACGCACTGTTGGCAAGTACTGGCCATGCAACGGCTCCTCATTGTACCTGAACCTGCTCCAGTGTTGGTCAAGTCTGGTCTTGAAAGAGCTTACACTCGGTGCCGTCACAACGCTTTCTGGAAGATTGTTCCAAGAGTTCACAACTCTCACTCCGAAAAAGTTTGCCCTCACAGCTTTCTGGACCTGCGACTTCTTCAATCTTGAGCTGTGACCCCTTGTGGGGCGAGCGTCCGCTAGCTCCAAGTAAAGACACTCGACTGAGTAGTGCCCCTTGAGATGCTTATACACCTCAATTAGGTCTACCCTTGCCCGTCTGTAGTATAAGCTAAGCAAGTTCAGGCGCTCCAATCTCTCAGGGTAGTTGAGGTGCCGAAGTGCAGGCACCAGTCTGGTGGCCCTCCTTTGAACATTTTCAACCAACTGACAGTCCCTAGCATATCTTGGGGATCAAACGGGGTGACAGTACTCCAGATGGGGAAGCACTTCATTCTATAAGACCCAATAATTTATTTGCCTTATTTACCTTCTTCTCGCAATGACCCAAGAGCTTCAGCTCATTGTCAACATACACACCTAGGTCCTTCTCAAATTCAATCACAAATAGTGCAGTTATTCATCCTGTTGGAACATATGATAAACCTCCTTACCGTTGGTACGCTCCCGGTGAATCCTCATACACTTCGTGACATTGAATCTCAGCAGCCATTTCTTCTACCATTCTTGCAGCTGTTACGAGTTGGGGATTTAGAAACTGGTTAAAAGTCTACCCAGATCCCAATAGGCAACAACAATAAAAAAACTAAACAAACAAAGACAATCCGACTATAAAAGGGTAGACAAAGGATGCGAGTTTTTGTTGTGTATAATAAAACAACATACAACAATCTGAAGCAAGTGGAGGGAGGTAATATAGGGTTGCAATACTCAGGCGCGGTGCTGAAGTGTCTGACGAGTAGGGCTGAGTATTGAAGAAGATAGGTAGTCACTGTATAGGTTT
The DNA here is from genome assembly GCF_018991925.1 of Homarus americanus. Taxonomy (NCBI): domain Eukaryota; kingdom Metazoa; phylum Arthropoda; class Malacostraca; order Decapoda; family Nephropidae; genus Homarus; species Homarus americanus. The sequence continues at coordinate 1,221 of NW_024735574.1, read as the reverse complement.
CCAGGATAGGTAATCCAAGTGTGGTCACTTCCAGAGTGAACTGAACTCTCCTCGATCTGGAGCTGATGAGGAAGAGTTGGAGGAGGTGACGTAACAACCAGGATATGGAGAAAGGAAACCCGAGTGGTGACTAAGACTAGTCAAACTCGGGTTTCGTCCCTAGATGGCGTTGCTCGGTAGTGCTGGGTAGTTAGATCATGACACAATAGATGGCGTGGTTCGTAATATCCTCCAAAGACCTCCGAGGCTGGCGTGAAGGAGGTGATCACCTGGTGCGTCTGGAGAGTAGCTGCTGCATTTCCACTGGAGCTCGATAAGGAGTCCGCAATCAGGTTGTCCACCCCTTTATGTGCCGAACTTGTAGATTATAGGGCTGGGTGAGGAGAGCCCAGCGGAGGATTCTGGTTGGAGGTCTTGTTGGTTTGGATGAACGTGAGGGGGTTATGGTCGGTGAAGACTAGGGGGTTTGTGGGCGAGATTGGAGGTAACATTCAAACTTTTATTGCCAACACCAGAGCCAGGGCCTCCTTCTCTATGGTCGAGTAGTTGGTCTGATGTTTTTCAACTTGGCGGAGTAGTATGCCACAGGGTGAAGGACATCAGTGGTTGTCGGGCCAGGAGCACAGCCCCACTCCGACACCACTAGCGCTGATTTGCAAATGGAAGGGCAAGGTGTAGTCAGGTGGGTGGACTACAGGTTTGGAGCGCGAAGGCTTTGAGGCGGTGGAAAGACTGGTCGCACCTCTGGTTCGAGTTGGGACCGCAGAACTAGTAAGGTTGAGGGGTCCGCCACTCGGAAGAGCTACGCAGAAACGGCGGTAGTAGCCGCACATCCCCAGGAAGCGATGAGTTCCTTCCTCGTCCGGAGTGTGGGACAAGACGGCTTAACGTCTTGCCCGGTCTCACCATACCATGCCCAACGATATGTCCCAGGTAAGTCACTGAGCCCGCCAAAAGCAGATTTAGCCAGGTTTATGGTGAATCCAGTCTTTGCAGTCGTGCGAACAGTATCTCCAAACGCACCAGATGTTCGTCCCAGCCATCCGACACCACCATCAGGTCATCCAGGTAGGCGAACGTCCCATCCAGGTCCTGAATCAGGTAATTGATTGCCCTCTGGTATGTGGCCGAGCATTAGCAAAGCCAAACGCCATAACCAAATATTGAAAAAGACCAAATGGAGTTATAAATGCTGAGATTATTTTGCCCTATCCGTGAGTC
>NW_024735573.1:0-71456 GCF_018991925.1 Homarus americanus | reverse complement strand
CACACACACACACACACCCACACAAAACACACACACACACACACACACACACACACACACACACACACACATACACACACACACACACACACAACACACACACACACACACTCACACACACACACACACACACACACACACACACACCACACACACACACAAAACACACACACACACACACACACATACACACACACACACACACACACACACACACACACACAACACACACACACACACACACACACACGTATACTGTAGGTGCTAAATTTCGTCACCCAAGTGTCATTTAAAGTGTAACAGTTCTAAGTGTATTTCTTAAGTGCATCTGGAACTATGATAAGTGTGTCTCATAAGTGTGTCTCATAAGTGTGTCTCATAAGTGTGTCTCAAAAGTGTGTCTCTCATAAATGTGTCTCAAAAGTGTGTCTCATAAGTGTGTCTCATAAGTGTGTCTCATAAATGTGTCTCATAAGGTGTCTCATAGGTGTGTCTCAAAGTGTGTCTCATAGGTGTGTCTCATAAGTGTGTGTCTCAAGTGTGTCTCATAAGTGTCTCATAAGTGTGTCTCATAAGTGTGTCTCATAAGTGTGTCAGATTGCGTTAAGTGAAACATATAACCTTGAGAATGAACAGTATCAGTTAATTAGTGTTAGATACACATCAAGTTAAACCCCCACCCTCACATCTACCTCCCCCCCACCCACCCTCCACCTCCTACCCCCCCACCCCCCCACCCCCCACCCTCCACCTCCTACCCCCCTCCCCCACCCTCCCATCCCCACCCCCTCCCCCACCCCACCCTCCCTCCCCCCCCACCTCCCCCACCCCCCTCCCATCCCCTACCCCCCCACCCTCCCCCCACCCCCCACATCCCTACCCTCCCCCCCCCCCACCCTCCATCCCTACCTCCACCCTCCCCCCCCACCCTCCACCTCCCCTACCCCCACCCTCTCCCCACCCCCACCCTCCCCCCCCCCCCCTCCACCTACCCCTCCCCCCACCCCACCCTCCCACATCCCCACCCCCCCCCACCCCACCCTCATCTACCCCACCCCTCCCCCCACCCCCACCCTCTCACCTACCCCACCCTCCCACACCCCCACCCTCCCCTCCCCTACCCCACCCTCACCTCCTCCCCCACCCCTCACCTCCTCCTCCCCTCACTAATATACACAACAGAAAATCGTAGAAACATGATGGGAAATGAAAAACTATTACGTAAGTTCATTCTACTTAAACATAGGCCAGTATAGAATGGGTGGCGCTGCATACAACTTGATGGTCAGACCTTTCAATGAACAAGTTTTCTAGTGTTATGATGTTGGCGCAAGTGTAATGATATGGGACAGTCTTCAAAGACATGCTTTTACCTCACCACATGTACACAGTCGTTCTCTCTGTCATCATCTGCTGTACGGCACACACACACACACACACACACACACACTCACACACACACACACACACACACACACTGTTATGTAGATACAAGTCCGCTAATGAGAGAGAGTCTAACTTTATTTCTCGTTATTCAAACTATAATAATTTCTCTACGTGTTCACTAAATGTGTGTGTGTGTGTGTGTGTGTGTGTGTGTGTGTGTGTGTGTGTGCCGTCCAGCAGATGATGACTGAGAGAAGGTAATATTTCCCTTGTATGGTAACACAGCCCATTACCTGTGTAAGGGAGGTAAGGTAAGGTAAGGTAAGGTAAGGTAAGGTTAGGGTGTGTCCCGCCTCAGGTAGCCCATCAGAGAACACACCCAATACATTAAACTGACCTTGATTAAGAATCGCTGATGTAATGGTCGCTATTTTTCACCTGGTGTAGAGAGTTTCATCACCTGTGGAATGTGTAGATGATGAGTGATGGATGACCCACAATCACGCGCCAATTTCAACCAATCACGAGCTCCACGAGATAAGTCCAACCACTCAGGAGGCTGCTTTTACTTTCCCCCTAGCACCGCCATACTTCTTCCAAGCGTTTAATGGTGATGGTTGAACACAACTCGTTATTTACTGTTGTTTTATGCCACGTGTATGTTTGAGCGGTGTATAGCTGCTGTGTATGAGATGTGTATGTCGTATTCTCACTGTCCATTGCTTGTTGAGTCATACGTCACCGAATAATTCCACAACAATGAGGAAAACGTCTTTGGCGGGCGGGAACTGAGAGGTGTGGGGATGGCGGGAGGGACGTGAGACATATGGTAGCCGCTGCGTCAGAAGCTGTTATGAGGAGTGGAAAAATTCAACAACTAATCATACTTAGTTATACCTGGGACCAATATGATGGTCGGTGGATGGGGGAGGGGGGTACACAGACTAATTATAACACGCTACAAGAATCAGCCTGACGTGGTAATATCGTCGGCTGGCTTCTCATGTCAATCACTTAAATGGGTTCAGAATACCAACATATTTCACCCTCCATCGTCGGTACCTTTAGCCATACACATTACAGTCTCTGTGCACCCCTCAGTCTCTCAACTGTTGGAAAAGTACAAAACTCATTATCAAACTGTTAAAGACACAAGAGGAAAAGTACTTCTGACACCCCTGACACCTGACACCCCTGACACCTGACACCCCTGACACCTGACACCCCTGACACACCTGGATACCGACACCTGACACCCCTGGAGAATTTCTGACACCCCCTGACACATCTGACACCCCTGACACCTGACACCCCTGGACACCTGGACACCCTGACACACCCCTGATACTGACACCTGACACCCCTGGACACCCCTGACACCTGACACTGACACATCTGACACCCTGACACTCCTAACACTCCTGACACCCCTGACACCCCTGGACACCTGACACCATTGACACCTGACACCCCCTGACACCCCTGACACCTGATACCACTGACTCTCTGACACTTGACACCCCTGACACCCCTGACACAACTTGACACCCACCTGACGCCCCCTGACCCCTGAACCCACCTAACGCCCCCCTGACTCCTGATCTCCTGGACACCCTGACCCCCTGGACCCCCTGAACCCACCTGACACCCCCTGACCCCCTGATCTCCTGGACACCCTGACCCCCCTGACCCCCTGAACCTACTCTGACACCCCCTGACTGATCTCCTGGACACCCTGACCCCTGATCTCCTGGACACCCTGACCCCTGACCCCTGAACCTACCTGACACCCCCTGACCCCCTTCTGATCTCCCTGGACACCCTGGACCCCTGGACCCCTGAACCTACCTGACATCCCCTGACCCTGGATTCCTGACACCCTGACCCCTGGACCCCCTGAACCTACCTGACACCCCTGACCCTCTGATCTCCCTGGACACCCTGGACCCCCTGGACACCTCGACCCCCCCCTGAGCCCCCTGGACCCTCTTGATCTCTGACACTGCACTGTCCCCTGACTCGCTGATCTTCAGGACTCTGAACCCTCCTCCTGACACTCTTCGGGGATCCCTGACACTCCTAGACACCCCCTGACCACCCTGACCCCCCATGAACACCCCCCCCTGACCCCTGACCCTGGACCGTCTGCTACATCTGGCTTACCTTAATCACCTGAGATCTGTTCCGTCTCTCGCTCCTCACCTGCGTTTAATTACTCCTACAGTAATTAAACGGTGAGGTGCTGCCCAGGTCTGCCGCGGCTTATGGGAGACCACCAAGACACAGCTGATGGTCTCCTACCCTGAGAGACCACTACGGAGACCACCAAGACCCAACTAATGGTCTCCTACCTTGGAAGACCACTACGGAGGCCACCAACACCCAGCAGATGGTCTCCTACCCTGAAAGACCACTACGGAGACCACCAAGACCCAACTTATGGTCTCCTACCCTGGGAGACCACTATAGAGACGATCGTATAAGTACCGCGCCACTGGGACCAGCAGGGAGGTTTAAAGTTACTGATCATGGCACCTTTTCAGAGCTGTAACCTAACCTAACCTAACCTAACCTAACCTCACCAGGCAGATGCTTTTGTCAGTTGAGTGGAGTTTATTGATAATGTTACTCTGTATTTCATCTATTTCTCTGTGGCCACTTTTAATTGTTTTAAGTGCTGACGTAGAATCTGAGAATATAACAAATTTATCACTATGTTGGAATGAGTTTGTAATTGTTGGAGCAAATCAACGAAATGATGGAACGAATGTGCAAATGTTCTCCTCTTTTTCTGTCTGTCTGTCTGTCTGTCTGTCTGTCTGTCTGTCTGTCTGTCTCTTCACACCTGTTCGCCATCAATCGGAACCTCTAGCAGAGCTCACATCTCACCTCCACAATACAAGCCGTTCTCGTTTACAAAGCAGTGACGTCATAGTCCATGTTTACTTATCATCAGTAACGTCATAGTTCGTGTTTACATTTTTGCAGACCCGCTACACCGTCCAGCCCCTGCACGTCTTACTTAGTTCACTTAACATGCTGCTCATATTTCACCACAATAACTATACGTGAGTATTGTAGCCGGATCACCTGAAGATCAGCATCAGTTTATTTCACCTGAAGATCAGACCCAGTTTATTTCACCTGAAGATTAATCACTTGAAAGCTACCTGTGTGCTAGGTTAGGTTAGGTTAGGTTAGGTTAGTATTGGGTAAGGTTGGTTTTTATTTAGGTTAGCTTTGGTTAGGTTAGCTTAGGTTGGGTTAGCATTGAGCTACGTTAGAGTTAGGTTAGGTTAGGTTAGGTTAGGTTAATGTTCAGTAGGGAATAACTATTTATGGTATGCTTGACACATTCGTAACGGCTTGTACAGGTGTATGGGTCTACACTCTGGGTCAGGTATGTGTACAGGTGTATGGGTCTACACTCTGGTCAGGTATGTGTACAGGTGTATGGGTCTACACTCTGGTCAGGTATGTGTACAGGTGTATGGGTCTACACTCTGGTCAGGTATGTGTACAGGTGTATGGGTCTACACTCTGGTCAGGTATGTGTACAGGTGTATGGGTCTACACTCTGGTCAGGTATGTGTACAGGTGTATGGGTCTACACTCTGGTCAGGTATGTGTACAGGTGTATGGGTTCACACTCTGGTCAGTATGTGTACAGGTGTATGGGTCTACACTCTGGGTCAGGTATGTGTACAGGTGTATGGGTCTACACTCTGGTCAGGTATGTGTACAGGTGTATGGGTCTACACTCTGGTCAGGTATGTGTACAGGTGTATGGGTCTACACTCTGGTCAGGTATGTGTACAGGTGTATGGGTCTACACTCTGGTCAGGTATGTGTACAGGTGTATGAGTCTACACTCTGGTCAGGTATTTGCTAACTCATATACAGGTGAGTGACGCCTAGCGGGTGAACCAAGAACTAGGGGGGGGGGTGGCGGAGGGGCGAGAGGAGTGAAAATAATTAATTTTCTATCACAGACGTATTACCTCAATCTTGTAAATAGTGGTGGTAGTGATAGTAGTAGTAGTGGTGGTGAAAAAAGTAACTATAGCGCAGGAGGTGGGCGCCTCAAACTGGTTAACTACGTTACTGATAAGGGCAAATGGTTTCAGTCTCAATAAACAAGAATTTACAGATGCCAATGCTCTAAGGCAGGGGTCACCAAACTTTTTTCACAGTGGGCCGGATAACTGAAAGAATGACGAGCGCGGGCCGCATAATCATTCTGTTCAATACTTGCAAGCCAGAACGAAAGCTCTGGTAACGTCAGAGCGTAGGCGGAGCTACCACGAGCCGGGGAAGGACTTGGGATCCGGCCCGCGGGCCGTAGTTTGGTGACCCCTGCTCTAAGGTATGGTAGGCCAGTAGAAGGTTTGCCCTCCCAATGCGTGTGTGGCTCTTCCTATGACGTCGATCACGCCATGGTATGCATGAAAGGGGCTTCATATGCATGAGGTATGACGAAGTAAGGGATCTCACAGCAAATATGTTGAAGGAAATCTGTCGTGATGTCAGGGTAGAACCGACCCTCCTTCCATTGGACGGTGAGAATTTCCAACATAGGACTTCAAACATATCCAACGAAGCCCGTGTTGACGTCAGGGCTCGAGCATTCTGGACGCGGGGACAGCGAGCCTTCTTCGAAATCAGGATTTTTGATCCCATGGTCGCATGTCACCGTAACCTGGCTCTCGATGCTGCACACAGGAGGAACGAGAACGACAAGATAAGGGTATACGGGGAGAGAATTCAGAACGTTGATCAGGGCAGCTTCACTCCTCTGGTGTTCACAACCTCTGGTGGGATGGGACCAAGTGCAAGATGCTTCTACGCCAGACTCGCGGAGTTGATATCCGAACAGAAGCAGCAGCCCAGAAGCTATGTTACAGCCTGGATGAGATGTCGACTGTCCTTCTCTCTCATTAGGTCTGCTTTGCTCTGCCTCAGGGGAACGAGAGCATCGGCCCCAAAGCCGACAACAGTTGCAGATATTGACTATGCGGCAACAGTCACTGAATGCCGCATAGATCTGCGGCTCAACTAACTCAACACAGCTAGGATAGCTACTTATGTATTAGGATATTTAATATTAAGGTAATAAAATGGCGGCGAAGGTGTGGCTATTGGGGAGGCTGGAGGCCACGTATATGTAGTGGCGGCAATAGTGGTGGTAGTAGTGGTAGTGGTGGTGGGTGTAGCATATGGTGACTGGGAAGGAAGAGGGAGGGGTAGTGGGAGGGGGAATGGAAGCGGGGATAGGGAGAGGAGGGAAAGATAACATGCCCTGATGTCTCCCTCCCTCAATTACGAAGGAGATGAGGTGGAGGTCTGGTGGCTGATTAGGGGAGGTGGAGATAATGGAGGAGATGGGGAGAGGAGGGTATGAAAAAGTGTAAGAGGTCTCTTTCACCAGGGGGATCTTAGAGTTAGAGTTAAGGGAGTTAAGGGATAAATGGCATTGAAATAAATGGGATGGGTGATGAGGAAGGAAAGAGTTAGGATTAGGTTAGGTTAGTTTTAAGTTAGATAAAACTGTAATTCTAATTGCTCTCTCTCTCTCTCTCTCTCTCTCTCTCTAATAGCTAACACTTACTGTCAGCTACAACAACTTAGGACCTTCCGGGTGCAGCCGCTGTAACCCAAGGGAAAATATTACAGTTGTTACCAAGATTTTCTTTTTGACCATTTATTCAGAGCTAACACAGTCCTCCATTTTTAAACTACAAAATAATCCAAATCACATGTAGACTAGCTTATTTAACCTGAAGATCAACCTAACCTAACCTAACCTAACCTACCCTAACCTTCCAGATTAGGAATACAACCACTCACTGTTGTAAACAAATTGACCTAAGCAACAACAACAACAACAACAACCACCCACATTACAGGACATACCACACACCATCAACAACCAGGTAGTTTATGGCCGCCTCAGGTAACCATCCATTCATTAATTATTCCCATAACCTGATAACACGGCAGAAGATAGTGTGTGGCCCCCAGCCGCTACGCCCGCGGACAGGTAGCCGCCGCCTATACACAGGTAACTAACACGCCCGCGGACGGGTAGCTAACACGCCCGCGGACGGGTAGCTAACACGCCCGCAGAAGGTATCACGCCGCCCACATAGGTAGCTAACACGCCCGCGGACGGGTAACCACGCCGCCCACATAGGTAGTTAACACGCCCGCAGACAGGTAATACGCCGCCCATAGGTAGCTAACACGCCCGCAGACAGGTAGCCACGCCGCCAGCTAACACGCCCCGCAGACGGGTATCCACGCCGCCCACAGGTAGCTAACCTTACGCCCGCAGACGGGTAGCCACGCCGCCCACATGGTAGCTAACACGCCCGCAGACAGGTATCCCGCCGCCCACCAGGTAGCTAACACACACAGAGGTAGCCGCAACCCACAGGTAGCTAACACGCCCGCAGACAGGTATCCCGCCGCCCATAGGTAGCTAACACGCCCGCAGACAGGTAGCCACGCCGCCCCATGGGTAGCTAACACGCCCGCAGACAGGCAATCACGCCGCCCGCAGGTACTCAACACGCCCGCAGACAGGTAGCCACGCCGCCCACATAGGTAGCTAACACGCCCGCAGACAGGTATCCACGCCGCCCATGGGTAGCTAACACGCCCGCAGACGGGTATGCCGCCGCCAGGTAGCTAACACGCCCGCAGACGGGTATCCCGCCGCCCACATAGGTAGCTAACACGCCCGCAGACCAGGTAGCCGCCGCGCCCACATAGGTAGCTAACACGCCCGCAGACAGGTAGCCACGCCGCCCACAAGGTAACTAACACGCCCGCAAACAGGTAGCCACGCCGCCCACATAGGTAACTAACACGCCCGCAGACGGGTAGCCACGCCGCCCACACAGGTAGCTAACGCCCGCAGACAGGTACAGCCACGCCGCCCACGCAGGTAGCTAACCACGCCCGCAGACGAGTATGCCACACCGCCCACATAGGTAGCAACACGCCCGCAGACGGTAGCCACGCCGCCACATGGTACGCCCGCGGATAGATAGCCATGCTGCCCGCAGGTAACTAACACGCCCAGAACAGGTAGCCCCGCCGCCCACATAGCTTATATCACGCCCGCAGACAGGTAGCCGCCGCGCCACATAGGTAGCCTTGCAGACGGTAGCCACGCCGCCCACATGGTAGCAACACGCCCACGCAGACAGGTAGCCCGCCGCCCACATAGGTAACTACCGCCCCGCGGATAGATAGCCACGCCGCCCACACAGGTGTAACACGCCCGCAGACAGGTAGCCACGCCGCCCACATAGGTAGCTAACACGCCCGCGGACAGGTATCCACGCCGCCCACGACAGGTAGCTAACACCCCGCAGACAGGTAGCCACGCCGCCCACATAGGTAACTAACACGCCCGCGGATAGATAGCCACGCCGCCCACGCAGGTAGCTAACACGCCCGCAGACAGGTAGCACGCCGCCCCACATAGGTAGCTAACACGCCCGCAGACGGGTAAAGCCACCGCCCACACCGGTAGCTAACACGCCCGCGGACAGGTATCCGCCGCCCACATAGGTAACTAACACGCCCGCGGACAGGTAGCCACGCCGCCCTGGGTAACTAACACGCCCGCGGACAGGTAGCCACGCCGCCCACCAGGTAACTAACACGCCCGCGGACGGTAGCCGCCGCCCACATGGGTAACTAACACGCCCGCGGACAGGTATCCACGCCGCCCATAGGTAACTAACACGCCCGCAGACAGGTAGCCACGCCGCCCATAGGTAGCTAACACGCCCGCAGACAGGTAGCACGCAGGTAACTAACACGCCCGCAGACAGGTAGCCGCCTTACGCCAGGTAATAACGCCCGCAGACAGGTAACCACCCGCCGCCCATAGCTATTCACACTCGCCACTACCTCACACGACCACCCAGATGACTCTGCTCTTGTGTATAATGAGCTAGGGGTGTGGGTGGTGGTGGGGGGGGGTGTGTGGGGGTGGGAGGTGTAGGGCAGGTGGGAAGGTGTAGGGGAATGTGGGAGGTGTAGGTGTTGTGGTGGTGGAGGTGTAGGGGTGGAGGTGCAGGCTGGGGAAGTGTGGGATGTTGTGAGGTGTGGTGGTGTGGGAGGTGTGGAGTGTGTGTGGTGGTGGGAGGGTGTGGGTGGTGGGAGGTGTGGGTGGTGTGGGTGTTGTGTGGTGGGAGGGACAGGGGGTGGTGAGGTGTAGAGTGTTGAGGTGGTGGGAGGTGTAGAGTGGTGGGAAGTGCAGACATTGTGAGTGGTGGGAGAATGTAGGTGTTGTGGTGGGGGGGGGGTGTAGGGTGGGAGATGCCGTGTTGAGGTAGTGGGAGGGTAGGTGGTGGAGGTGTAGGTGGTGGGGGGTGTAGGTGTTGTGAACAGTGGGTGGTGTGGGGTGTGGGGGTGGGTGTGTGGTGGTGGTGGGAGAGTGTAGGTGGTGGGAGGTGTGAGGGTAAGTGTAGGTGTTGTGGTGAAGGTGTGTGGGGTGGGGTCAAGGACCATTGTGGTGGTGGGGTGTAGAGTGGTGAGAGGTGTAGGTGTTGTGAGTGAGCTGGGGTGTAGTGTTGTGAGGTGGTGGGGGGTGTAGGTGGATGGGAGGTGTAGGTATTGTGAGTGGTGGGAGGTGTGGTGGTGGGTGTGTAGGTGTTGTGAGGTGGTGAAGTGTTGCAGGTGGTGGGGTGTAGGTGTTGTGGTGGTGGGGGGTGTGGGTGAGGTGGAGGTGCCAGGTGTTGTGGTGGTGGGGGGGGGTGTGGGTGGTGGGGTGTAGGTGTGAGGTGGTGGGAGGTGTAGGTGGTGGGAGGGTGTAGGTGTTGTGAGGTGGTGGAGAGGTGTAGGTGTTGTGTGGTGGAGTGTAGGTGGTGGGAGGTGTAGGTGTTGTGAGAGTGGTGCAGGGGTGTGGGTGGTGGGAGGTGTGAGGTGTTGTGGTGGTGGGAGGTGTAGGTGTTGGTGGTGCAGGTGTAGGGTGGGAGGATAGCAGGTGTTCAGTAATGGAAGCTACCAACACCTTTGTTCCTACCTAGAATCGTCTTATGAAAAAGATCCTTTATCTGGCACTGATGTTCAGCCCGGCAAATAAATTGGCACCTAGCAGAGAACAGCAAAAATGGAAGAAGTTGGTACAAGTACACCCTTGTTTAACACTCAGTTTGGAAAGAAGAACTCAGATTAGTTGCCATTGTACAGGACCTGCCGTTCGCCACGTTAAGTTGCCTCCAATGGTGATAAATTACGGTGGGCAGCAAAAACGGCTGAGGTCCATCAGGGCTTCCCTGCTGATCGAAGTCGAAGGCCTTGATTTACGTCGTGGTCATGTACAGGTCACGACCTGTTCACTGCACTTTTTCTCGTATCTGGCAGGCAGCAAAGATCATGTCAGTGGTGCCGTGTGTGGTCCTAAAACCTCATTCAGATTCTGGAGAAAGTTTTCCGCCTCAGGAAAAAGTCTGTTTAGGAAGGACTCAGGCCACAATCTTGCCAGGCCAGACAGCAGTGAAATCACCGGTAGTTGCCGGTCTGACACGTCTCCCTTGTTCTTATAAATATTGACAATGAGCGTCTTTAAAAGCTTGGTGGATTTCCTCCTTTTCCTCATATTCTCCAGGAGAGTGGAGACGGCTGGTAAGCAGAGGTCCTTCTGCTTTATTCACCTCATTGGGATTCCATCGGACCCTGAGGCTTTGTTATTTCTCATCTGTTTGACGACATAACTACCTCATCCAGAGATGGAGGATAGTTGAGTGGGTCAGCTCTGGATGCTGAGGACCTGCTGGGGAGTCAGGACATCCACATAAGTGTTTAGGTTGAAACAATGAATGGTAGTGCTCTTTCCAGCGCTGAAGGCCTTCACATCGCCTTTAATTATGAGGTTACCGTCAGATGAGCGGAGGGGGGCTGCGCCACGAGTGATTGGCTCATAAAAATGTTTTAGTGGAATTAAAAATCCGCGCATCTTCTGCTGATCTGCAAATTTTTGTTTTTCACATGCTTTATTTTTAAACCGGTCGTTCTTTAGATTGCGAAGTTCGCGCTGGCGCGCCGCTTTCTATAGTCTTATACCATGGCTTATAGCTTTTCGCCCAGTGAACGACGCCAAGCCATAGGCTTCCGAGGCGCTGTCTCCACTTTTCAGTGGCGTCCCCCAAGGCACCAAGATGGGACCGCCTCTGCTTCCTCTTGCTTATCAATGATGCCCTAAGAGAAACCTCTGCTTGCTGGCAATATGTCGACGACTCCACCATTGGGATCAATGTTACCTACTCGGTTCCCGACTAGAGCGACCTCCAGAATATATTGAACAGTCTCAAAATGGGCCACCAACAACCACGTCACCATCAACCATACCAAGACCATGGTTAGGCACATCAACCTCTCCTCTGACCATGTCCCACCGCCCTCCATTGCTTGAATTACTTCCAGGTTGTTGACTCCACTAGCTCCTCGGCGTCACTATAGATAAACTTTGGAAAACACACGTATGTACAATAATTGTCCAATCCTCCAGTTTTCGTCTCCACCTCCTCCGCCGACTTAAGTCCCTCAGGTTCCCGTGCCTGAGCTCCTCAGTGTTTACTCAACATTCACTTTCCCAAGCTCACCTATGCTTCATCTGTCTGGTCTTCCTCTTTAAATGCCACACAATGTAAACACCTAGAAAAATTGCAGAATAGGGCATGCAAGAATATTTTCTCCCCTTCCTACTCAAAATATCAGAAAGCTCCAACACGCGACCCTCTCGGCTCTCTCTGATCATCACCACGACCTCATCTGCATGTTGGCTTTGCCCCATCCTCCGACACCGGCGCCTTCTTCCACACACCAACCTCTCGCCCGAGGTAGCAGTTCGACACCACAACCAATCCAGCCCATACGAGCACGTACAGATCTCTATAAGAACAGCACAGTCTCAACCATTGTAAAAATTATCAATAACTAGCAATCCAGCCAGTGTGTTCACTCCGAGTCAATATTACCTTTTTGCACTGTTACTATGTTGAAATGCCACGGTATGACCTTCTCCCCACCTTGTTCCCATATATCATATTTGTATCACTTATGTTACAGCGCTATTATTTGTCACCAAGTGACCCATTCCCCAATTATGTAATAACTTATTTTTCAGCCTTCTGACTGCCAATATTCTTTCAATAAACCGTTAATTATTATTATTATTATTATTATTATTATTATTATTATTATTACACACACACACACACACACACTCACACACACACACACAAACACACACACACACACACACACACCGACATGGTCTCACTCAAAGCGTTGACGGAACTGTCATTATTGCAGACCACAGATCATCCCTCCCTCTCTCTTTCCCTTCTTGTATTTCTCTCCCTGACCACGCTCTATCCTTCATCTCTCCTCTCCTGTGGCCAATCTCTCCCTTTGGGCCAATATCTCCCTTTGGACTCTCTCCCTTGGGCCAATCCTCCCTTTGGGCCAATCTCTCCCCTTTTGTGTCTCTCCTTTGGGCCAATCTCCTTTGGGCCAATCTCTCCCCTTTTGGCCCAATCTCCCTTGGGCCAATCACTCCCTTTGGGCCAATCACTCCTTTGGGCCCAATCACTCCCTTTGGGCCAATCTCTCCCTTTGAGCCAACTCTCTCCTTTGGGCCAACTCTCTCCCTTTTGGCCAATCTCTCCCTTTTGGGCCCAATCTCTCCTTTGGGCCAATCTCTCCCTTTTGGCCACTCTCTCCTTGGGCCAATCACTCCCTTTGGGCCAATCCTCCCTTTGGGCCAATCCTCCCTTTGGGCCCAATCTCTCCGTTGGGTATGCTCCTTTGGGCCAATCTCTCCCTTTGGGCATCTCTCCCTTTGGGCCAATCTCCCTTTGGGCCAATCACTCCTTTTGGGCCAATCTCTGCACGGCCCTTTGCTTTGGGCCCAATCTCTCCCTTTGGGCCAATCTCTCCCTTTGGGCCAATCTCCCTTTGGGCCAATCTCTCCCTTTGGGCCAATCTCCTTGGCAATCCTCCCTTTGGGCCAATCTCCCTTTTGCAATCTCTCCTTTTGGGCCAATCTCTCCTTTGAGCCAATCTCTCCCTTTGGGCCAATCTCTCCCTTGGAATACCTCCCCTTTGGGCAATCTCTTTGAATCATCTTCTCCCTTGGGCCAATCACTCCCTTGGGCCAATCTCTCCTTTGGCCAATCTCTCCCTTTGGCCAATCTCTCCCTTTGGCCAATCTCTCACTGGGCCAATCTCTCCTTGGGCCAATCCTCCCTTTGAATCCTCCCTTTGGGCCAATCTACTCCGTTGGGCCAATCACTCCCTTTGGGCCAATCTCTCCTTTGGGCCAATCTCTCCTTTGGGCCAATCTCTCCCCTCCCACACTTTCTCCTCCAGCATGACCTCAGCAAGACGGAAGGCTAAATGTTCCACTCTCACTTCCTTCTGGATTAACACGCCAATTAACCTAGCTGTCTCGGCCCTACCACAGCCATCATGGCACTTTCCTGGCCATCATCGCATGCTCATCTGGCTCTCACCACCCCCAACCTGGCCTTCATCACGCTCATCAGGCCTTCATCACACTCACCTGGCCGTCACCACGCTCACCTGGCCATCACCCTCACCTGGCCTTCATCACGCTCACCTCGCCTTCATCACGCTCACCTGGCCTTCATCACGCTCACCTGGCCTTCTCACGCTCACCTGGCCTTCATCACGCTCACCTGGCCTTCATCACGCTCACCTGGCCTTCATCACGCTCACCTGGCCATCACCACGCTCACCTGTATCACCACGCTCACCTGGCTCTGTCATAATGAACTCATCCAGGTATGTGATTAGGTGATGGAAAGCAGTGTGTGATGATGGATGATAGGTTAGGTAGGTTGGGTTAGGTTAGGTCAGGTTAGATTGGTTGGGTTAGGTTAGGTTAGGTTAGGTTAGGTTGAGTTGGTTAGAGGTTGGGTTGAGTTGGGTTAGGTTAGGTTGGGTTGGGTTGGTTGGGTTGGGATTAGGTTAGGTTGGGTTGAGTTAGGTTGGTTAGGTTAGGTTGGGTTGGGTTGGGTTAGGTTGGGTTAGGTTGGTTGGGTTGGGTTGGGTTAGGTTGGGTTGGTTTGGTTGGTTGGGTTAGGTTAAATTGGGTTGGGTTGGGTTGGTTAGGTTAAGTTGGGTTAGGTTGGTTAGGTTGGGTTGGGTTGGTTGGGTTGGTTAGGTTGGGATTGGGTTTGGGTTAGGTTAGGTTGGATTGGGATTGGGTTTGGTTGGGTTGGATTGGGTTGGGTTGGGTTGGTTGGGTTGGGTTCGGGTTAGGTTGGGTTAGGTTGGTTGGGTTGGGTAGGGTTGGGTTGGTTGGGTTGGTTGGGTTGGGTTGGGTTGGGGTTGGTTGGGATTGGTTGGGTTGGGTTGGGTTGGGTTAGGTTGGATTGGGTTGAGTTAGGTTGGGATTGGATAGGGGTTGGATTTGGTTGAGTTGGGTTGGTTGATTGGGTGAGTTAGGTTAGGTTGGTTAGGTTAGGTTGAGTTAGTTGGGTTGGGTTGAGTTGAGTTGGTTTGGTTGGGTTAGGTTGGTTGAGTTGGGTTGGTTAGGTTAGGTTAGGTTAGGATTGAGTTGGGTTTGGTTGGTAGGTTGGGCTGGTTGGTTAGTATTAAACCTTACGATTGTTTCTGTTTGTTTGTTTACAGAGATATTTGTCATCACGTGGGAAAGATCATGGACCAGATCCCAGCAGAACCTCTCTCCTTTCCCTCTCTCTCCTTCTCCCTCCCTCTCATCTCTCTCCTTCCTCCTCTCCCCTTCCTCCCTCTCACCTCCCTCTCCCTTCCTCCCCTCACCTCCCTCTTCCTCCCCTCCTCTCCATCTCCCCTTTCACCTCCCTCTCCCTTCTCCCCTCCCTCTCACCTCCCCTCTCCTTCTCCTTCCCTCCCCTCTCCTTCCCCTCTCACCTCCCTCTCCTCCTCCCTCTCCTTCTCCACTTCTCCCCTCTCATTCCCTCTCACCTCCCTCTCCCTTCCTCCCTCTCATCTCCCCTTTCACCTCCATCTCCCTTCCTCCCCTCCTCTCTCCTCCTCCCTCTCCCCTCTCACCCCTCCCTCTCCCTTTCTCCTCCTCTCACCTCCCCTCTCCCCTCCTCCCCTCTCACCTCCTTCTCCCTCTCCTCCCCTCTCCTTTCCCTCATCTCACCTCCTTCTCCCTTCCTCCCTCCCTCTCTCACCTCCTCTCCTCTCCTCTCCCTTCCTCCTCCCTCTCTCCCCTCTCCCCTTCCTCCTCCCTCTCTCCCCACCCCCTCTCCTTCCTCCTCCTCTCCCCTCCCTCTCCTTCCTCCTCCCTCTCTCCCCCTCCTCTCCTCCCTCCTTCCTCCCTCCCTCTCTCCCCTCTCCTTCCTCCTCCTCTCTCACCTCCCTCCCCTTCCTCCTCCTCTCTCACCCCCTCTCCCTTCCTCCTCCCTCTCCCCCTTCTTCCCTCCTCTCCACCTCCCTCTCCCCTTCCTCCTCCTCTCTCACCTCTCCCTCCTCTCTCCTTCCTCCCTCCTCTCTCTCTCATCTCTCCCTCCTCTCCTTCATCCTCCTCTCCCCCTCCTTCCTCCTCCTCTCTCTCCTCTCCTTTCCTCCTCTACCTCCTCTCTCCTTCCTCCTCCTTCTCTACCCCTCTCCTTCCTCCTCCCCTCTCCCCCTCTCCTTCCTCCCTCCCTCTCTCACCCCTCTCCTTCCTCCTCCTCTCTCCTCCCTCTCCCTTCTCCTCCTCTCTCCTTCCTCCCCACCTCCTTCCTCCTCCTCTCTACCTCCCTCTCCCTTCTCCTCCTCTCTCCCCTTCCTCCTCCCCTCTCTCACCTCCTCTCCCTTCTCCCTCCCTCTCACCCCTCTCCCTTCCTCCCTCCCTCCCCTCACCTCTCCCTTCCTCCTCCTCTCTCCCCTTCCTCCTCCCTCTCTCACCCCTCCTTCCCTCCCTCTCTCACCCCTCTCCCTTCCTCCTCCTCTCACCTCCCTTTGCCTCCTCCTCCTTCTCTCCTTCCTCCATCCTCTCTCACCCTCCTCCTTCCTCACTCCTCTCTCCTCCTCTCCCTTCCTCCTCCTCTCTCCACCTCCCCTCTCCTTCCTCCTCCCTCTCTCACCTCTCCCCTTCTCCTCCCCTCTCACCTCCTCTCCCTTCCTCCTCCCTCTCCCCCTCTCCCTTCCTCCTCCTCTCTCCCTTCCTCCTCTCACCTCCTTCCTCCTCCTCTCTCACCTCCCTCTCCCTTCCTCCTCCCTCTCTCCTCCCCTCCCCTTCCTCCCCTCCCCTCCTCCTCCCTTCCTCCTCCTCTCTCCCCCTCTCCTTCTCCTCCCTCTCTCCTTCCTCCCTCCTCTCTCCCTCTCCCTTCCTCTCCTCTCACCTCCTCCCCTTCCCTCCCTCCTCCCACCTCTCCTTCCTCCCTCCTCCTCCTCCCTTCATCTCTCCCTCCTCTTCCTCCTCCTCTCACCTCCTCTCCTTCTCCTCCTCCTCTCCTCTCTCCCTTCCTCCTCCTCTCTCCTCCTCTCCTTCTCCTCCTCTCCCTTCCTCCCTCCTCTCTCCTCCTCCTCCTTCCTCCCCCTCTCTCCCTCTCCTTCCTTCCTCCTCTCTCCCCCTCTCCTTCCTCCTCTCACCTCCCTCTCCCCTTCCTCCTCCTCTCCTCCTCTCCCCTTCCTCCCCTCCCTCTCACCTCTCCCCTTCCTCCTCCCCTCTCCCCCTCCCTCTCCCTTCCTCCTCCTCTCACCTCCCCTTCCTCCTCCTCTCCCCCTCTCCTTCCTCCTCCTCCCCCCTTCTCCTCCCCTCCTCCTCTCCCTTCCTCCCTCCTCTCTCACCTCCTCCTTCCTCCCTCCCTCTCACCTCCTCCCTCCTCTCCTCCTTCCTCCTCCCCTCCTCTCCTTCCTCCCTCCTCCTTCCTCATCTCCTTTCCTCCTCCTCTCTCACCCTCTCCTTCCTCCTCCTCTCACCTCTCCTTCTCCTCCTCTCTCACCTCCTCTCCTTCCCTCCTCTCTCACCTCCTTCCTCCTCCTCCCACCTCTCCCTTCCTCCTCCCTCTCTTCCCCCTCTCCCTTCCTCCTCCTCTCTCTCCTTCCTCCTCCTCTCACCTCCCTCTCCCTTCCTCCCCTCTCCTCCTCCTCCTCCTCCCCTCCTCTCCCTTCCTCCTCCTCTCTCCTCTCCTTCCTTCCTCCCTCTCTCACCTCTCCTTCCTCCTCCCCTCTCACCCCTCTCCCTCCCTCCTCCTTCCTCCCTCCTCCCCTCCCTCTCCCACCTCCCCTCTCCCCTTCCTCCTCCCTCCTCCCTCTCCTTCCTCCCTCCTCCTCCTCCTCTCCCCTTCCTCCCTCCCCTCACCTCCCTCCCTTCCTCCTCCTCTCTCCTCTGTTTTTATGCTATATTTCATCTTTCCTTTTTGTTCACTCCTTCTATCCTTCATCCTCCTCCTTCCTTCCCCCATCCCTCCTTCCTTCCCCTTTCCTCTGTCCTTCCTTACCCCCCCCTTTTCCCCTCTATCCTTCCTTACCCCCTTTCCCCCTCTGTCCTTCCCTTCCCCCTTTCCCTCTATCCTTCCTCCCCTTTTCCCTCTATCCTTCCTTTCCTCTATCCTTCCCTTCCCCTTCCCCTCTGTCCTTCCTTCCCCCCTTTTCCCCTCTATCCTTCCTTACCCCTTTTCCCTCTGTCCTTCCCCCTTTCTCCTCTGTCCTTCCTTATCCCCTTTCCCTCTATCCTTCCTTACCCCCTTTCTCCCTCCATCTTTATACCCCCTTTCCCCTCATCCTTCCTCTTTCCCTCCCTCTATCCTTCCTTGCCTTTTCCCTCTGTCATTCCCCCTTTCCCTCCATCATCCCTTCCCCCCTTTCCTCTGTCTTCATCCTTACCCCCTTCTCTCCTCTGTCCTTCCTTACCCCCTTTCCTCCATCCTTCCTTACCCCCTTTCCTCCTTTATCCTTCCTTACCCCCCTTTCCCCTCATCCTTCCTTACCCCCTTTCCCCTCTATCCTTCCTTACCCCCTTTCCCCTCTATCCTTCCTTACCCCCCTTTTCCCCTCTGTCCTTCCTTACCCCCCTTTCCCCCTCTATCCTTCTTTACCCCCTTTCTCCTCTATCCTTCATACCCCCCTTTCCCCTCTCTCCTTCTTTACCCCTTTCCCCTCTGTCATTCCACCCACCTTTCCCCCCTCTATCCTTCCTTACCCCCCTTTTTCCTCTGTCCTTCCTTACCCCTTTCCCCTCTATCTTCTTACCCCCCTTTTACCTCTATCCTTCCTTACCCCCCTTTTCCCCTCTATCTTTCCTTACCCCCTTTCCCCTCTATCCTTCTTCCCCCCCTTTTCCCTCCATCCTTCCTTACCCCCCCTTTTCCCTCTATCCTTCCTTCCCCCCCTTTTCCCCTCTATCTTCCTTACCCCCTTTCTCCTCCATCCTTCCTTACCCCCCTTTCTCCTCCATCCTTCCTTACCCCCCTTTCCCCCTCCCTCCTTCCTTTTCCCCTCTACCCCCTTTTCCCCCCTCCATCCTTCCCCTTACCCCCCTTTCTCCTCCATCATTCCTTACCCCCTTTTCCCCTCTATCCTTCCTTGCCTTTCCCCTCTATCCTTCCTTACCCCTTTTCTATCTTCCTTACCCCCCTTTCTCCCTCCCTTCCTTCCCTTACCCCCTTTCTCCTCCATCCTTCCTTACCCCCCACCCCCTCCATCCTTCCTTACCCCCTTTTCCCTCTATCCTTCCTTACCCCCCTTTTCCCTCTATCCTTCCTTACCCCCTTTCCCCCTCCATCTCTCCCTTACCCCCTTTTCCACCTCTGTCATCCTTCCCTTCCCCTCTATCCTTCCTTACCCCCCCTTTCCCCTCTATCCTTCCTTACCCCCCTTTCCTCCTCTATCCTTCCCACCCCCCTTTTCCCCTCTCATCCTTCCTTACCCCCCTTTCCCCTTATCTTCCTTACCCCCTTTCCCCTCTGTCCTTCATACCCCCCTTTTCCCTCTATCCTTCATACCCCTTTTCCCTCTATCCTTCCTTACCCCCCTTTCCCCTCTATCCTTCTTACCCCCTTTCCCCTCTATCTTCCTTACCCCCTTTCCCCTCTATCCTTCCTTACCCCCTTTCCCCTCTATCCTTCCTTACCCCCCTTTTCCCTCATCCTTCCTTCCCCCTTTCCCCTCTGTCATTCCTTACCCCCCTTCCTCTATCCTTCCCTTTCCTCCTCCTATCCTTCCTTACCCCCCTTTCCCCTCTATCCTTCCTTACCCCCTTTCCCCTCTATCCTTCCTTACCCCCTTTCCCCTCTATCCTTCCTTACCCCCCCTTTTCCCCTCCATCCTTCCTTCCCCCTTTCCCCCTCTATCCTTCCTTACCCCCTTTCCCCTCTATCCTTCCCTTACCCCCTTTTCCCTCCTTCCTTACCCCCCTTTCCCCTCTATCTTCCTTACCCCCTTTCCCCTCTATCCTTCCTTACCCCCTCCTCTATCCTTCCTTACCCCTTTCCCTCTCATCTTCCCCTTTCCCCTCTATTCCTTACCCCCTTTCCCCCTCTATCCTTCCTTACCCCCTTTCCCCTCTATCCTTCCTTACCCCCCTTTCCCCTCTATCCTTCCTTACCCCCCTTTTCCCCTCATCCTTCCTTACCCCCTTTTCCCCTCTATCCTTCCTTACCCCCTTTCCCCTCTATCCTTCCTTCCCCCTTTCCCCCTCTATCATCCTTACCCCCTTTCCCCTCCTCCTTCCTTACCCCCCCTTTTCCCCTCTATCCTTCCTTACCCCCTTTTCCCCTCTATCCTTGTACCCCCCTTTCCCCTCTATCCTTCTTACCCCCTTTCTCCCTCCATCCTTCCTTACCCCCCTCCTATCCTTCCTTACCCCCTTTCCCCTCTATCCTTTTACCCCTTTCCCCTCTATCCTTCTTTCCCCTTCCCTCTATCCTTCCTTACCCCCTTTTTCCCTCCATCTCCTTACCCCTTTCTCCTCCATCCTTCCTTCCCCCCTTCTCACTGTGCCTACATTCTCCTCTCTCCCTCAATCCTCCTATTTACCTCTGTCTACAAGGCATTCAGCAAGTGAGAGTGAGAGGGAGGAAAGTGGCAGGCGGGGAGGCAGTAGGGGCAGGGAGAACAGGGGAGGCGAGAGTGAACGGAGACGGAGGAACAGGAACAATAGGGGGAGGCAGGGGGAACAGGGGAGGCAGGGAGAGACAGAGGGAGGCAGGGGAGAAACGGGGACTAGGGAACAGGGAGAACAGAGAGAATGAGAGAGAGGCAGGAAGAGGAAGAGACACGGGGAATAGGGAGAACAGGGAGAACAGGGAGAGGGAGGGGCAGACAGGCCAGGGAGCACATAGTGACTGCCACCCTCGGAACCCTAGACAAAAGAGCACTTCATCAACACAACCTTCCCAGACTGATGCCACCTCCACGTCAGCCTCCACACGTCAGCACTCCACACGTCAGCACTCCACACGTCAGCACTCCACGTCAGCCTCCACACGTCAGCACTCCACACGTCCAGTACTCACACGTCCAGCACTTCACACGTCAGCACTCCACACGTCAGTACTCCACACGTCGTACACTCCACGTCAGTACTCCACGTCAGCACTCCACACGTCAGCACTCCCACGTCAGCACTCCACACGTCAGTACTCACGTCAGCACTCCACACGTCAGCACTCCACACGTCAGCACTCCACGTCAGCACTCCACTGCACTCCACGTCAGCCTCCACGTCAGCACTCACACGTCAGCACTCCACACGTCAGCACTCCACACGTCAGCACTCCACACGTCAGCACTCCACACGTCAACACTCCACACGTCAGCACTCCACACGTCAGCACTCCACGTCAGCACTCCACACGTCAGCACTCCACACGTCAACACTCACACGTCCAGCACTCCACACGTCAGCACTCCACACGTCAGCACTCACACGTCAGTACTCACACGTCAGCACTCACACGTCAGTACTGTACATGTCAGTCCTCCACACGTCGCACTCCACGTCAGCACTCCACGTCAACACTCCACGTCAGTACTCCGTCAGTACTCACGTCAGTACTCACACGTCAGCACTTCACGTAGTACTCCACCGTCAGCACTCCACACGTCAGTACTCCCATACGTCAGCACTCCCATACGTCAGTACTCCCACGTCAGTACTCCACACGTCAGCACCACACGTCAGTACTCCATACGTCAGCACTCCACACGTCAGTGCTCACACGTCAGCACTTCACACGTCAGTACTCCACACGTGAGTGCTCCACACGTCAGCACTTCACGTCAGTACTCCACACGTCAGTACTCACATCAGCACTTCACGTCAATCTCCATACGTCAGTACTCCACGTCATCCCACGTCAGTACTCCGTCAGTACTTCATACGTCAGCACTTCACGTCAGTACTCACACGTTAGTACTCCACGTCCTCCCCATTAGCACTTCACGTCAGTACTCCATACGTCATCACTTCCCCGTCAGTCCACACGTCAGCACTTCACACGTCAGTACTCCCAAGTCAGTACTCACACGTCAGCACTCACACGTCAGTACTCCACGTCAATACTCCATACGTCAGCACTCCACACGTCAGTACTCCACACGTCAGCACTTCACATGTCAGTACTCCACACGTCAGTACTCTACACGTCAGCACTCACACGTCAGTTCTCAACACGTCAGTACTCCATACGTCAGCACTTCACACGTCCAGTACTTCACACGTCAGTACTCCACACGTCAGTACTCCACGTCAGTACTCCACACGTCAGCACTCCACACGTCCGTTCTCAGCACGTCAGTACTCCACGTCAGCACTTCACGTCAGTACTCCACACGTCAGTACTCCACGTCAGCCTCCACACGTCAGTACTCCACGTCAGTACTCCACGTCAGTACTCACGCGTAAGTTCTCAACACGTCAGTACTCATACGTCAGCACTACACGTCAGTACTCCATACGTCAGTACTCCACACGTCAGTACTCACGTCAGTACCCACACGTCAGTACTCCACACGTCAGTACTCCCATACGTCAGTACTCCACACGTCAGTTCTCAACACGTCAGTACTCCATACGTCAGCACTTCACACGTCAGTACTCCATACGTCAGTACTCACACGTCAGTACTCCACGTCAGTACTCCACACGTCAGTACTCCACGTCAGCACTCCACACGTCCAGTACTCCACACGTCAGCACTCCACACGTCAGTACTCACGTCAGTACCACGTCAGTACTCCACACGTCTCCTCCACGTCAGTACTCACGTCAGTACTCACACGTCCGGTACTCCACGTCAGTACTCCACACGTCAGTACTCCACGTCAGTACTCACACGTCAGCACTCCACGTCAGTACACTCCACGTCAGCACTCCACACGTCAGTACTCCACACGTCAGTACTCCACGTCAGTACTCCACGTCAGTACTCACACGTCAGTACTCCACACGTCAGTACTCACACGTCAGTACTCACACGTCATCACTCCACACGTCAGTACTCCCACACGTCAGTACTCCACACGTCAGTACTCACACGTCAGTACTCACGCAGCACTCCACACGTCAGCACTCCACACGTCAGCACCCACACGTCAGTACTCCACACGCCGCACCCACACGTCAGTACCCACACGTCAGCACCCACACGTCAGCACCACACGTCAGCACCCACACTCAGTACCACACACCGTCACGTCAGTACTCCACACGTCAGTACCACACGTCATAATGCACTCACACGTCAGCACTCCAACGTCAGCATCTAAAAGTATCCGACTGGTGCTAATGATACTAACATTGTTTACATTCCCGTACAGGCTGTGTACATTGTTTGTATACCTGCACAGGCATGTTTGTATACCTGCACAGGCTGTGTACATTGTTTGTATACCTGTACAGGCTGTGTATATTGTTTGTATACCTGTACAGGCTGTGTATATTGTTTGTATACCTGTACAGGCTGTGTATATTGTTTGTATACCTGTACAGGCTGTGTATATTGTTTGTATACCTGTACAGGCTGTGTACATTGTTTGTATACCTGTACAAGCTGTGTAAATTGTATACCTATTGATTTGAAACAGTTTATTTAGCCAGTAAAACACAGATACAGAGTGGATAATAATAACAATATTAACATGGCTGAGCCAGTTGAGAACCTGAGCCTTTTGAGGCACCTGATATATACTATACATTTATCTCAAGGAAGTATTATGTAACATTTAGTATCATCTGAAAAGTACAATAGCATGGTGGTAATAAGAACATCTCATAATGTTACCACAGTTATCACTTAATATTTACTTATTTTATTTTATTATTTTTACATTTTTATATGTATATACATAGTTTACAGTAGAGTTGATATACATTAATATGGTAAGGGGAGGAGAGCAATACAACATGGGTTGTGTTAAGGTAAAACACAGTCAGTATCATGTCTTGACGGTGATCAACAACACACCCCTACCGTCTCAATAATAATAATAATTGGTGCTGATTTGGTCTATAACACCAGTCCATGTGTGTGTGTGTGTGTGTGTGTGTGTGTGTGTGTGTGTGTGTGTGTGTGTGTGTGTGTGTGCTCTCTCATTAATACTTAACACAACTCATTAGGTTCAGTCAACACAGGGAGGAACACATTGAACTAAAGTGTTGGTCTTTGTCTTAAGGTGAGGGGAGGCGACATTGTGAGAGGGAGGAGGGAGTGTGAATGAGGGAGAGGGAGGAGGAAAGGGGAGTGTGAATGTGGAGAGAAAGAGAGGGGAAGGATGGTGTGTGAGAGAAAGAAGGAATTGGAAGGTGAGATAAGTGGAGGGAGGAGAGAGGGAGAGAGGGAGAGAGAGAGAGTGGGAGGAATGAAGAGGTGTTTTGAGGAAATGTGATAAGGGAAGAAAGCGGCCTGGAAGAGTATGAAAGGATGAAAGGAAAGAGGAGAGAGAGAGAGAGAGAGAGCAGGTACCACGGAACGACCCTTCGACCACAAGTTGTATAATTTGTGTGTGTGTATGATGTTGTATAAGCCTCTACCTGGCTCAATAGAAGAGTAGGGATTTAGGGAGGGACCTCGGGCAAGACAAAATCCCTAAGTTCAACTCACCCTAACTTAAACAACCAAAATGTCGCCGAATAAACAAGCCGAGGGGGTAACTGAATCAAAGGGATGGTCCACGTTGTTTGTCGCAGCCTCGGCCACGACTCCCACCTGGGCTACAGAACTAACAGGTGTGATGGCTGGCGTAATGTGGGTCTGGTTTAAATGGACCTTCAGGGCGTGAATAGGGGGTATAGGGAGGAGGAACTATTGAGGGTGAATAGGAAGGAAGAAAGACATTTTGAGAATGAAAATGATAATAGAGAGAAAGGGGGACCTTTTGAGGGTGAATATGAAAATAGGGAGAAGGGAGGAGGACAGATTGAGGGTGAATAGGGAGGGAGCTTTTGAAGATGAAGATGGAGTAGAACCTTCTGAGGGTGAATGGGTAGGGAGGGAACTTTTTGAGGGTGAATATCAATGTGGACTCGAGGAAAGTGAATAGGGAATAGGGCCTTGTGAGGGTGAAAAAAGTACCTAATTTTTATTTTTATGTACAGCGGTAGTTGAAAAAAAATATGTTCCAACACATGTAAACAAGATGACGTATCAGTTTACAGCATTACAGCAACACAAACAACCAGCATCATTCACTACGGCAACAGATGAAGCAGTGGAGGTGGAACGTGGTTATAAAGCCCTTATGAACTACACCAATGGAGGAGTTGATCGCTTTATTACCAGTATCCTAAGGTCATTATCGCGACACTAACAACCACAGAAGCTTCCGTCTCAAGGGGGGGTGTGGTGACGAGTGGTGACCGTGTGTGTCTGTGGTGACGAGGGGTGACCGTGTGTGTCTGTGGTGACTAGTGGTGACCGTGTGTGTCTGTGGTGACAGTGGTGACCGTGTGTGTCTGTGGTGACAGGGGTGACCGTGTGTGTCTGTGGTGACAGAGTGGTGACCGTGTGTCTGTGGTGAGCAGGGTGACCGTGTGTGTCTGTAGTGACAGAGTGGGTGACCGTGTGTGTCTGTAGTGACTGAAGTGGTAACCGTGTGTGTCTGTGGTGACGAAGTGGTGACCGTGTGTGTCTGTGGTGACAGAGTGGTGACCGTGTGTGTCTGTGGTGACGAGTGGTGACCGTGTGTGTCTGTGGTGACCAGGGGGTGACCGTGTATGTCTGTGGTGACGAGGGGTGACCGTGTGTGTCTGTGAGCGAGGTGACCGTGTGTGTCTGTGGTGACGAGTGAGAGTGACCGTGTGTGTCTGTGGTGACTAGTAAAGTAACCGTGTGTGTCTGTGTGGTGACAGAGTGGTGACCGTGTGTGTGTCTGTGGTGACAGTGGTGACCGTGTGTGACTGTGGTGACGGGGGTGACCGTGTGTGTCTGTGGTGACAAAGTGGTGACCGTGTGTGTCTGTGGTGACGAGGTGACCGTGTGTGTCTGTGGTGACAGAGTGGTGACCGTGTGTGTCTGTGGTGACCCAGAGTGGTGATACGTGTGTGTCTGTGGTGACGGGGTGACCGTGTGTGTGTGGTGACGAGGGTGACCGTGTGTGTCTGTGGTGACGAGGGTGACCGTGTGTGTCTGTGGTGACAGAGTGGTGACCGTGTGTGTCTGTAGTGACTAGTGGTAACCGTGTGTGTCTGTAGTGACGAGTGGTGACCGTGTATGTGGTGACAGTGGTGACCGTGTGACTGTGGTGACGAGGGTGACCGTGTGTGTCTGTGGTGACAGTGGTGACCGTGTGTGTCTGTGGTGACAGGTGACCGTGTGTCTGTGAACAGTGGTGACCGTGTGTGTCTGTGGTGACTAGTGGTAACCGTGTGTGTCTGTGAGTGACAGTGGTGACCGTGTGTGTCTCTGTGGTGACAGTGGCCAATGTGTGTCTGTGTGGTGAGGTGGCCGTGTGTGTCTGTGGTGACTAGTGGTGACCGTGTGTGTCTGTGGTGACAGTGGTGACCGTGTGTGTGTCTGTGGTGACAGTGGTGACCGTGTGTCTGTGGTGACAGTGGTGACCGTGTGTGTCTGTGGTGACGAGTGGTGACCGTGTGTGTCTGTGGTGACTGGTGACCGTGTGTGTCTGTGGTGACTAGTGGTGACCGTCTGTGTCTGTGGTGACTAGATGTGACCGTGTGTCTGTGGTGACTAGTGATGACCGTGTGTGTCTGTGGTGACGAGTGGTGACCGTGTGTGTCTGTGGTGACTAGTGGTGACCGTGTGTGTCTGTGGTGACCTGTGTGTGTGTCTGTGGTGACTAGTGGTGACCGTGTGTGTCTGTGGTGACTAGTGGTGACCGTGTGTGTCTGTGGTGACTAGTGGTGACCGTGTGTCTGTGGTGACTAGTGGTGACCTGTGTGTCTGTGGTGACCGTGTGTGTGTCTGTGGTGACTAGTGGTGACGTGTGTGTCTGTGGTGACTAGTGGTGACCGTGTGTGTCTGTGGTGACGAGTGGTGACCGTGTGTGTCTGTGGTGACTAGTGGTGACCATGTGTGTCTGTGGTGACTAGTGGTGACCGTGTGTGTCTGTGGTGACTAGTGGTGACCGTGTGTGTCTGTGGTGACTAGTGGGTTGACCGTGTGTGTCTGTGAGCCAGTGGTGACCGTGTGTGTGTCTGTGGTGACTAGTGGTGGTGACCGTGTGTGTCTGTGGTGACTAGTGGTGACCGTGTGTGTGTCTGTGTTGACTGTGGTGACCGAGTGTGTCTGTGGTGACAGTGGTGACCGTGTGTGTCTGTAGTGACAGTGGTGACCGTGTGTCTGTGGTGATGAGTGGTGACCGTGTGTCTGTGGTGACTGGTGGTGACCGTCTGTGTCTGTGGTGACTAGTGGTGACCGTGTGTGTGTGGTGACTAGTGGTGACCGTGTGTCTGTGGTGACTAGTGGTGACCGTGTGTGTCTGTGGTGACTAGTGGGCCGTGTGTGTCTGTGGTGACTAGTGGTGACCGTGTGTGTGTCTGTATGAGGTGACTGAGTGGTGACCATGTGTGTCTGTGGTGACTAGTGGTGACCGTGTGTGTCTGTGGTGACTAGTGGTGACCCTTTGTGTCTGTGGTGATAGTGGTGACCGTGTGTGTCTGTGGTGACTAGTGGTGACCGTGTGTGTCTGGTGACTAGTGGTGACCGTGTGTGTGTCTGTGGTGACGAATGGTGACCGTGTGTGTCTGTGGTGACTAGTGGTGACCGTGTGTGTCTGTGGTGACTAGTGGTGACCGTGTGTGTGTCTGTGGTGACTAGTGATGACGTTTGTGTGTCTGTGGTGACTAGTGGTGACCGTGTGTGTGTCTGTGGTGACTAGTGATGACCGTTTGTGTGTCTGTGGGTGACTAGTGGTGACCGTGTGTGTGTGTCTGTGGTGACGAGTGGTGACCGTGTGTGTCTGTGGTGACTATTGGTGACCGTGTGTGTGTGTCTGGCATGGTGACAGTGGTGACCGTGTGTGTCTGTGGTGACTAGTGGTGACCGTGTGTCTGTGGTGACTAGTGTGGTGACTGGAAGTGTGTGTCTGTGGTAGTGGTGACCGTGTGTGTCTTTGGTGACGAGTGGTGAGCCGTCTGTATGTTTGTTGACGAGTGGTGACCGTGTGTGTGTGTCTGTGGTGACTAGTGACCAGGTGTGTCTGTGGGGGTGAGCAGAGTGAAGTGACCGTGTGTGTCCTGTAAGTGACAGAGTGAGGTGACCCGTGTGGTAGTCTGTGGTGATGGAAATTGAAGTGACCGTGGTAGTGTGTCCTCCTTGGGTGACTAATTGGTGACCGTATGTGTCTGGTGATTAAGTGGTGACCGTCTGTGTCTTTGGTGACGAGTGGTGACCGTGTGTGTCTGGTGACTAGCTGATGACCGTTTGTGTGTGGTGACTGAAGTGGAACCGTGTGTGTGTCTGTAGTGACAGTGGTGACCGTGTGTGTCTGTGGTGACTATTGGTGACCGTGTGTGTGTGTGTCTGTAGTGACAGTGGTGACCGTGTGTGTCTGTGGTGACTAGTGGTGACCGTGTGTGTCTGTGGTGACTAGTGGTGACCGTGTGTGTCTGTGGTGACTAGTGGTGACCGTGTGTGTCTTTGGTGACGAGTGGTAGCCGTCTGTGTCTTTGGTGACAGTGGTGACCGTGTGTGTGTGCCTGTGGTGACTAGTGGTGACCGAGTGTCTGGCTGGTGACAGTGGTGACCGTGTGTGTCTGTAGTGACGAGAGTGGTGACCGTGTGTGTGTCTGTGGTGATGAGTGGTGACCGTGTGTGTCTGTATGGTGACTAGTGGTGACCGTATATGTCTGTGGTGACTAAGTGGTGACGTCTGTGTCTTTGGTGACGAGTGGTGACCGTGTGTGTGTCTGTGGTGACTAGTGGTGACCGTGTGTCTCTGTGGTGACTAGTGGTGACCGTATGTGTCTGTAGGTGACCTAATTGGTGACCGTCCTGTGTCTTTAGTGACGAGTGGTGACCGTGTGTGTCTGTGGTACTAGTGGTGACGGGGTGTGTCTGTGGTGACCCAGAGTAGGTGGCCAAAGTGTGTGTCTGTAGTGACGAGTGGTGATCGTGTGTGTCTGTGGTGACTAGTGGTGACCGTCTGTGTCTTTGGTGACGAGTGGTGACCGTGTGTGTGTCTGTGGTGACCAAGTGGTGACCGTGTGTGTCTGTTCTGTGTGACGAGTGGTGAATCATAGGGAGAAACAGAATAGGCAAGTGCAATCCCAACGGTCAAACTCCTCCTCACCAAGTGTGCTGCACTGTACACAACCTCACTATCAGCAACACCTTGTTTAGGCAGGCCGACAAGTTCAAGGGTTCATGGCAACACCCACAATCCAAACACTGGCATCTCATTGACTCTATCATTGTCAGAGAAAGAGATCGCCGAGATGTCCTCAACACTCGAGCGATGCGTGGCTCAGACCACTGTGATAGAGATCAGTGGCTCATCAGAGCGAAGGCAACAAGTCCCCAGAAGAGGCTTTAACACCAAGCGACTGAAGGATCCAGCGGTAGCACATGCTTTCAGAGAGAGGCTCAACGGTTGGCTGATAAACAACCCAGCAACAAACACCAAAATCTCAGTGCCGAATGGGGACCTATCAGAGCTGTCAAGAAAAACCTTGCAACGAGACCCCAGTCCTGACTGCGGAAATCATCAGGAGGATGATGAAACGATCCAGAATCGAAGTACTCGTTAATAGTATACGCGTCTTCACTGATTGGCATAACAACCTTAAGTCTCGGCCCAAAGCTGATACTCTACGAGGAGAAGGAGGTGGTCCAGGCGAACTGTAGATACTAATGGAAGAGTAGTGGAAAATTAATCATGAAATGCAAAAGTTGCAGATCAAAACTAGATGCATGAATTTTTCAATCCTGCTAAAACAATTACTCATTGTGTGACCCCCCTCCGCTCATCCAACGGTAACTTCCTAATTAAAAATGAAGAAAGCATCCGTCAGTGCTGGAAAAAGCACTACCATTCGCCGCTCAACCGAAACACCGATGTTGGTGTCCTGACTACCCAGCAGGTTCCTCAGCACCCAGAGCTGACCCACCTCAGCTATACTCCATCCCTGGATGAGGTAGCTACTGTCATCAAACAGCTGAAAAATAACAAAGCGTCAGGGTCTGATGGAATCCCAGTCGAGGTGTATAAAGCAGGAGGACCTCTGCTTACCAGTCGTCTCCACTTTCCTGGAGAATATATGGGAAAAGGAGGAATCCAGCTCTTAAAGACGCCTTCATTGTCAATATTTATGAGAATAAGGGAGACTGGTCTGACTGTGGCAACTACCACGGGATCTCACTGCTGTCCACAGCTGAAAAGACTATTGCCCGAGTCCTCCTAAACAGACTTCTTCCTGAGGCGGAAAACTTCCTCCCAGAATACCAGAGTGACTTTAGACCATCACGTGGCACCACTGGCATGATTTTTGCTGCACGCCAGATACAGGAAAAGTGCAGAGAATAGCCTCGTGACCTGTACATGGCCTTCATTAACCTTACTAAGGCTTTCCACTCAGTCAACAGGGAAGCCTGACCCTCAGTTGTCTTGGCTGCCCACCAAAATTCATTGCCATTGTGAGGCAACTCCACGATGGCATGAACGGTAGTGTCCTACACAATGGCACCCAGTCTGAGTTCTTCCCATCCAAACGGGGGTAAACATGGATGTGTACTGGCACCAATTCTCTTTTCTATTTTCTTGGCTGCCTTTCTTATTTGTACCAGTGCCAATTTAGTCGGCGGGGTGGACATTCAGTACTGGGCGAAGGGACTTTTCAATATAAAATGACTTCAGGAAGGAACAAAGGTGTCGGCCGCTTCCATCTCTGAACTTCAGTATGCAGGCGTCCTCACACTCGTCGCTCACACTGAACGCGACCTACAGGAGATCCTGAACACCTATGCAGATCCGTATGCACACTTAGGCCTTAAGGTGAATGCTTGTAAGGCTCAGATTCTCTTTCAGCCTGCCCCTGGTTCAGACACACCTCCACCATCCATCCACCTTAACGGTACTACCCTCTCTAATGCTACCCTCTTTCAGTATCTCGGTTCCCACCTGTCCACCACCGCGGACATTGATGAAAAGATTCAACATTGGATCAGATATGCATCTCAAGCATTTGGCAGACTCCGTACCTGTGTCTTCAGCTGTAGGGAGCTGAAATTATCTACAAAGCTGCACGTATATCGAGCAGTGGTCCTCCCCACCCTGCTATATGGCAGCGAGACATAGGTCACATACAGGAGGCACCTCAAGGCACTTGAAAACTTTCAACAACGTAGTCTACGTTCCATCCTCCGAGTTCCCTGGGAAAACAAGAGAACAAATGCCAGTATTCTCGCTGACACCAACTGTAAGAGCATCGCGGCTACCATTATCCATGAAGAACTACGTTGGACTGGTCATGTTACCCGCATGACCGACAGTAGACTGACAAAGCAGTCCTTACAGTCACCTAGCGAATGGTAAACGTAACGCTGGCGGGCAACTGAAAAGGTATTAGGATAGTCTTAAGACAAACTTGTAAAAGTGCCAAATCGACCCCCTCAGCCGGGAGAAGATTGCTTCACACCGTAACCCTTGGAGGATCACCACAAGAGAAAGTTTTTATTATTTTTCGAGCCCGACTGCATACCGTGGTAGACAAGCGCCAGCACTAGAAAGACGCTGCCGCCGCCCCTCCCGCACTAAATGTAGCCCACACATGCAACATCAGTAAACGGTCCTGCCGATCCCGAATCGGCCTCTCGAATCACCTAAGAACTCACCAATGAAGGTGACATCCTTAATAACTCATATCATTGCATCATAACTGGATGATAGTTATACCTGTTTCTGAGTGACAGCAAAGTAGTAGTAGAAATAATAATAATAATAAATAATAATAATAATAATAATAATAATAATAATAATAAACGGTTTATTAATAGAGTTGCAGCCTGTGGCTGAAAATTTGTGTATGTGTGTGTGTGTGTGTGTGTGTCTTGTGTAATAATATTAATAATAATAATAATATTTTACGGTTTATTGAAAGAGCATGGCAGCCGGAAAGCTGAAAATATGCTGTTACATAATTGGGGAATGGGTCACTTGGTTGACAAATAATATACAAGTAACATAAGTGATACAGATATGATATATAATAACAAGGTGGGGAGAAGGCCATACTGCAGGGCATTTCAACAATGGTTGGGACTTGGCTGTTCTTATAGCGACCAGTACGGGCTGGATGCGGTTGTGGTGTCGAACAGCAATTCTCGGGCGAGGGATTTCGTGAAGAAGGAGCTGTGTCGAGGATAGGGCAAAAACTTCTAACCAAATTTGCAGATTAGGTCTTGGTGATGATCAGAGAGAGCCGAGAGGGTCAGTGTGTTGAGCGCTTCTTGATATGTGGAGTAGGAGGGAGAGAGAATAATTTTGCTCGCCCTCTTCTGCACTTTTTCTAGGTGTTTCCGTTGTGTGGCATTTAGGGAGGAACACCAGGCAGGGGAGGCATAGGTGAGCTTGGGATGTATGAATGTTGAGTAAGCACTGAGGAGCTTCGCACGGGAAGTCTGGGGGATTTGAGTCGGCGGAGGAGGTGGAGACAAAAGCTGCAGGATTTGACAACTGTATTGACGTGTGTTTTCCAATTTAGTTTATCCATTTTGACGCCAAGGAGCTTGCTGGAGTCCACAACCTGGAGTGTGTTGGGGCCCAAATTAATGGAGGGAGGTGGGACAAGGTCAGAGGAGAGGTTGACGTGCATAACCATGGTCTTGGTTGATGGTGACGTGGTTGTTGGTGGCCCAATTTTGGAGACTGTTCAATATCTCCTGGAGGCCGGTGTAGTCGGGAGCCGAGTTGTTCATATTGATCCCAATGGTGAAGTCGTCGACATGTTTCCAGCGAGCAGAGTTTCTTCTAGGGCATTCTTGACAAGCAAGAGGAAGCAGAGCGGTCCTTTCTTGGTACCTTGGGGAACGCCACAGGTGAGTGGCTGTAAAGTGGAGAAGCCTTGGAAGTGTACGGCTTGGCGTCGGTCACTAAGGAAGTCTGTAAGCCATGAAATAACTCTTCTCCGAAACCTGAGGTCGATAGCATTGTTGATGATTAAATCGTGGTCGACTAGGTCAAATGCCTTGGTGAAGTCAGTGAAGGCGACAGCCACAGACGTCTTTCGTTTTTCCAGGTGGTGGTATATGTAGACGAGTGGTTGAGGAAGTTTTCATGTTGCCAAGTTGCTGAGGATCTGCGCCGCCATATCAGCATAAGTCAATCAAAACGAACCTTTCGCAGATTGGGCTGGGTGTTGGGGTGGTGGCAATGGGTCGGAGCTCATTTCCTCCCTATTACACCTCTCTCCCCATTTTCTTCTTATGGATATATTTTCCTCTCTCTGATTCTTCCCATTATCTTCTCCTCTCACCCATTATCCCCATAGTAGAGAACCCTCCCAATTTCTACCTATTTTTAACTCACTGCTAATGGAGTAATTCTCACCCTTTTCACACCTACTAGCTTAGTAGTTAAAGGGGAGGGTGAGGGTGGAAGATAGGGAGATGAAAGGTGGGGGTGAGGGAGGGTGGTGATGGGGGTGGGGAGGGAGGCGAGGCTAGGGTGGTAAATGAGAGGGGGTCAGGAAGGGTGATGATGGGTGGTGAGGGAGGGTGGTGATGTGTGGTGAGGAGGGGAGAGGAATGGAGTTGAGGGTGGGAGAGAGGGAGAGGGCTGGGGTGAGTAAGGGTGGGAAGCAGCCAGGTGTGGGTCGGGGGATACCTGTGTCAATAACGATTCCTTGATAAAAAGAAATATACGTTGTTTTTTATTCCATTTAGGCTTAGGTTAGGTTAGGTTAGGTTAGGTTAGGTTAGGTTAGGTTAGAGTTAGGGGTAATAAGGTTAGGTTAGGTTAGGTTAGTTCGGTAGGTTAGGTTAGGTTTGGTTAGTTTACGTTCGAGGTTAGGTTAGGTTCTAAGGTTAGGTTAGTTGGAGTTAGGGTTGGTAGGTTAGTAGTTAGGTTAGGTTAGGTTTGGTAGGGTTAGGTATGCTAGGTTACGAACGAGTTAGGTTAGGTTAGGTCGGAACGTTAGTTAGGTTCGGTAAGGTTAGGTTAGGTTAGGTAAGGTTAGTTAGGTTAGGTTAGGTTAGGTTAGGTAAGGTTAGGTTACGTTAGATTCGGTAAGGTTAGGAAGTTAGGTCGGCAACGCAGGTTAGGTTGGTTGCTAGGGTTAGCTAGGTTAGGTAAGGTTAGGTTAGGTTAGGGTTAGGTTAGGTTTTGGTAGTTAGGTTAGGTTTGGAGGTTAGGTTAGGGTTAGTAAGGTTAGGTTACGTTAGATTCGGTAAGTTAGGTTAGGTTAGGTTAGGTTATGCTAGGTTAGGTTAGGTTAGGGTTAGTTAGGCTTGCAAGGTTAGGCTAGGCTAGGTTAGGCTCTGGTAGGTTTGAGGTTAGGTTAGGCAAGGTTAGGTTACGTTAGATCTGGTAAGGTTAGGTTAGGTTAGGTTCGGTAGGTTAGGTTAGGTTGGTTGGTTTACGTTCGGTAAGGTTAGTTAGGTTCGGTAAGGTTAGGTTAGGGGTTAGGTTAGGTTTGGTAAGGTTAGGTTAGGTTAGGTTAGGCAAGGTTAGGTTACGATTCGGTAAGGTTAGGTTAGGTTATCGTAACGTTAGGTTAGGTTCGGTAAGCTAGGAGGTTAGGTTAGGTAAGGCTAGGTTAGGTTAGTTTAGGTAAGGTTAGGTTGTTAGATTCGGTAAGGTTAGGTTAGGTTAGGTTCGGTGAGGTTATAGGTTAGGTTAGGCTTGGGTAAGGTTAGGTTAGTTAGTGGTAAGGTTAGTTAGGTTAGGTTAGGTAAGGTTAGGTTACGTTAGATTCGGTAAGGTTAGGTTAGGTTAGGTTCGGTAAGGTTAGTTAGGTTTGGTTAGTTTACGTTCGGTAAGGTTAGGTTAGGTTTGGTAAGGTTAGGTTAGGTTAGGTTAGGTTAGGTTTGGTAAAGAAGTTGTAGTTAGGTTAGAGATTCGTGTTGTTAGGTTAGGTTGGGTCGGTAACGTTAGGTTAGGGTTCGGTTAGTTAGGTTAGGTTAGGGTTAGGTTAGGTTAGTTTAGGTAGGTTAGGTTACGTTAGATTCGGTAAGGTTAGGTTAGGTTTGGTTCGGTGAGGTTAGGTTAGGTTAGGTTAGGTTAGGTTTTAACTCCGGAAAGACGAGACAAATACTTAATAAATCCGGAAATAATAACAATAATAAGATAGGGAAGTAATCCGCCAACCTTCAATAATAGATTCCATTGTTATCCCTTTATCTGGAGACGTTAATCCACTCCGGGCCAGACCAGTGAAGGCCCTGTCATGTTGCTGGAGGAGGGAGGAGAACATGACGGACTGGAGGAGGGAAAAGGAGATATACAGTGCTGTACCTCCCTTCCCTCCCTCCCTTTTTTCCCCCTCCCTCCCCTCCCTTCCTCCCTCCTCCCCTCCCTTCCTCCCTCCTACCACAGCGATTATACCAAGTGTTCAAGAGGGATTAACGCCCTTATAGGAGAGATTAAGGGCTTACTGTACCAGGATTAATATGTGTATAAGAGCCTGGATTACAGATCACTCACCGGACGCTCACAAGCTCCACTCTTTGATCTCACACAGAAATGATTTAAGATTCGTATGGGGCATGAAACTAACCCATGAACCCACAGTAAGTCTTAACACCATCTCAAACTAACCCATGAACCCACAGTGCGTCTTAACACCATCTCAAACTAACCCATGAGCCCACAGTAAGTCTTAACACCATCTCAAACTAACCCATGAACCCACAGTGAGTCTTACCACAACCTTAAACCAACCCATGAACCCACAGTGAGTCTTAACACCATCTCAAACTAACCCATGAACCTACAGTGCGTCTTAACACCATCTCAAACTAACCCATGAGCCCACAGTAAGTCTTAACACCATCTCAAACTAACCCATGAACCCACAGTGAGTCTTACCACAACCTTAAACCAACCCAGAACCCACAGTGAGTCTTAACACCATCTCAAACTAACCCATGAACCCACAGTGCGTCTTAACACCATCTCAAACTAACCCATGAGCCCACTAAGTCTTAACACCATCTCAACTAACCTGAACCCACAGTGAGTCTTACCACAACCTTAAACCAACCCATGAACCCACAGTGAGTCTTAACACCATCTCAAACTAACCCATGAACCTACAGTGCGTCTTAACACCATCTCAAACTAACCCATGAGCCCACAGTAAGTCTTAACACCATCTCAAACTAGCCATGAACAGGAGTCTTAACACCATCTCAACTAACCCATGAACCCACAGTAAGTCTAAACACCATCTCAAACTAGCCCATGAACCCACAGTGAGTCTTAACCCAATCTCAACTAACCCATGAACCCACAGTGAGTCTTAGCACAATCTCCAACTAACCCATGAACCCACAGTGAGTCTTAACACCATCTCAAACTAACCCATGAACCCACAGTGAGTCTTAACACAATCTCAAACTAACCCATGAACCCACAGTGAGTCTTAACACCATCTCAAACTCACCCATGAAACCACAGGAGTCTTAACAATCTCAAACTAACCCATGAACCCACAGTGAGTCTTAACACCATCTCAAACTAACCCATGAACCCACAGTGAGTCTTAACACAATCTCAAACTAACCCATGAACCCACAGTTAGTCTTAACACAGTCTCAAACTAACCCATGAACCCACAGTGAGTCTTAACACCATCTCCAAACCAACCCATGAACCCACAGTGATTCTTAACACCATCTCAAACTAACCCATGAACCCACAGTGAACACAATCTCAAAGTAACCCATGAACCACAGTGAGTCTTAACACCATCTCAAACTAACCCATGAACCCACAGTGAGTCTTAACACCATCTCAAACTAACCCATGAACCCACAGTGAGTCTTAACACCATCTCAAACTAACCCATGAACACACAGTGAGTCTTAACACCATCTCAACTAACCCATGAACCCACAGTGAGTCTTAACACCATCTCAACCAACCCATGAACCCACAGTGAGTCTTAACACCATCTCAAACTAACCCATGAACCCACAGTGAGTCTTAACACAATCTCAAACTAACCCATGAACCCACAGTGAGTCTTAACACCATCTCAAACTAACCCATGAACCCACAGTGAGTCTTAACACCATCTCAAACTAACCCATGAACCCACAGTGAGTCTTAACACAATCTCAAACTAACCCATGAACCCACAGTTAGTCTTAACACAGTCTCAAACTAACCCATGAACCCACAGTGAGTCTTAACACCATCTCAAACTAACCCATGAACCCACAGTGATTCTTAACACCATCTCAAACTAACCCATGAACCCACAGTGAGTCTTAACACAATCTCAAAGTAACCCATGAACCCACAGTGAGTCTTAACACCATCTCAAACTAACCCATGAACCCACAGTGAGTCTTAACACCATCTCAAACTAACCCATGAACCCACAGTGAGTCTTAACACCATCTCAAACTAACCCATGAACACACAGTCTTAACACCATCTCAAACCAACCCATGAACCCACAGTGAGTCTTAACACCATCTCAAACTAACCCATGAACCCACAGTGAGTCTTAACACCATCTCAAACTAACCCATGAACCCACAGTGAGTCTTAACACAATCTCAAACTAACCCATGAACCCACAGTGAGTCTTAACACCATCTCAAACTAACCCATGAACACACAGTGAGTCTTAACACCATCTCAAACTAACCCATGAACCTACAGTGAGTCTTAACATCATCTCAAACTAACCCATGAACCCACAGTGAGTCTTAACACCATCTCAAAGTAACCCATGAACCTACAGTGAGTCTTAACACAATCTCAAACTAACCCATGAACCCACAGTGAGTTTTAACACCATCTCAAACTAACCCATGAACCTACAGTGAGTCTTAACACCATCTCAAACTAACCCATGAACACACAGTGAGTCTTAACCCCCATCTCAAACTAACCCATGAACACACAGTGAGTCTTAACCCCCATCTCAAATTAACCCATGAACACACAGTGAGTCTTAACCCCATCTCAAACTAACCCATAACACACAGTGAGTCTTAACCCCCATCTCAAAGTAACCCATGAACACACAGTGAGTCTTAACCCCATCTAAAGTCCATGAACACACCGTCACCATAAATATCTTCAACTAACACACCCGTCATTACATGTCTCACTGTCTCTCACCATCTCTCACTGTCTCACCATCTCACTGTCTCACACCATCTCCTCTCACTGTCCTCACCATCTCTCTCACTGTCTCACACAATCTCTCTCCCACTGTCTCTCACCATCTCTCCACTGTCGCACACAATCTCCACTGTCTCACCATCTCTCACTCGTCTCTCACCATCTCTCACCATCTCTCTCACTGTCTCACCATCTCTCCTCACTGTCTCTCACCATCTCTACTGTCTCACACCATCTCTCACTGTCTCTCACCATCTCCTTTCACCATCTCTCTCACTGCCCTCACCATCTCTCCCTCACTGTCTCTCACCATCTCTCACACTGTCTCTCACCATCTTCTCACTGTCTCTCACCATCTCTCTCACTGTCTCTCACCATCTCTCTCACTGTCTCACCATCTCTCTCCACTGTCTCTCACCACCTCTCCCACTGTCTCTCACCATCACTGTCTCTCACCATCTCTCTCACTGTCTCTCACCATCTCTCTCACTGTCTCACACCATCTCTCTCCCCACTGTCTCTCACCATCTCACCGTCTCACCATCTCTCTCCCCACTGTCTCACCATCCTCTCACTGTCTCACCATCTCTCCACTGTCTCACCATCTCTCTCACTGTCTCCTCACCATCTCACCATCTCTCTCTCACCGTCTCACCATCCTCTCCACTGTCTCTCACCATCTCTTACTGTCCCCACACCATCTCTCACTGTCTCACCATCCTCCTCACTGTCTCTCACCATCTCTCTCTTACTGTCTCTCACCATCTCTCCTCACTATCTCTCACCATCTCTCTCTCACTGTCTCACCATCTCTCCACTGTCTCCTCACCATCTCTCTCACTGTCTCACACACCCTCTCACTGTCTCTCACCATCTCTACTGTCTCACACAATCTCTCTCTCACTGTCTCTCACCATCTCTCTCACTGTCGCCACACAATCTCTCACTGTCTTCTCACCATCTCTCTCACTGTCTCACCATCTCTCTCACCATCTCTTCACTGTCTCTCACCATCTTCTCACTGTCTCTCACCATCTCTCTCACTATTCCTCACCATCTCTTACTGTCTCACCATCTCTCTTACTGTCTCACCATCTCTCTCACTATCTCTCACCATCTCTCTCACTGTCTCTCATCATCTCACTCACTGTCTCTCACCGGTGGAAAAACCAAACCTAACCCTGCCCCGACACTTCCGTTATTCATGGTAGACCCTGAGAACGTCTTTTGGTCTCCGTCTCATCACTGGCTCGTCTCTCGCTCAGTAATGTTAAGGACAAACTGAGCCGGAAAATGTCACTCGCTTCACCCACCGTTAGATGCTGTCCACTGATAATGTTATGTTGACACGCTGAACACCTGCTGAGACGGTACTTGTCGTAGGCTTCCGTAGGTGCTTTGAGAGAGCTCCTGGATATTTAACCCTCCTCCTCCTCCTCCTCCTTCTCCTAGTCTTCCTCCTTTTCTCTTCCCTTCTCCTCTTTTTCCCTCTCCTGCTCTTTCCTTCCTTCTCCCTCTTCTTCCCTCCTCTTCTTTTCTCTCTTCCTCTCTCCTTCTTCCTCCTCTCCACCCTTCTCTCCTCCTCTCCCAAACTTATTTCACTTGATGATTAAATACCATAATGGTACCTGGGGGTTAGGTTAGGTTAGGTTAGGTTAGATTAGGTTAGGTTAGGTTAGGTTAGGTTAGGTTAGGTTAGGTTAGGTTAGGTTAGGTTAGGATGTGCAACGTGCTTTGTTTACTTGTCAGACGAACACCCGTCTTCTCAATGTAAACAATGTGGGTTTAGTTATATCGTCATACATATTATAGGTAGCTGTTTACCGTCATATATCACCTATAATTATACGGGTTATGTTACAGGTCAGAGAATAACATTACGATATCGGATTAAATTATATTGAAGTTACAGATAAAATTTCCTTATGAGTTATCGGAGTCTCGACCTTATCGGTATATACAGTATATACAACTAAACTCCGCCTCATTACACAGCGACTACCAAAGTTTGTACTCACGTCAAATTGCATCTTGAACCTTGTAATTTTTAGTGTAACTAAACTCTGTCCTAGATTTTACACACACACACACACACACACACACACACACAAGCCTGCCAGCGTCCTCCTCCTGGCTGGTGTAAACTGGCCTCTGGGTCTCCCTGACATAAAGGTCAGACTCTGCTGCTCCAATAAGTAGAAGAGGACGGATGTGACCGACAAACAAGAATACGAAATTATTATTATCGTCAACGGACCTAAGATCATGGAGGGGGGGGATGGTGGGGATGTGTGTGGGTGGGGTGGGGAGTGTGTGTGTGTGTGTGTGTGTGTGTGTGTGTGTGTGTGGTATGTGGAGGGCAACTGAGAAGGTATAAGGATAATCTTAAGACAAACCTGAAAAAGTGCCAAATTGACTCTCACCTGGGAGACAATTATTCCACACCGTAACGCTTGGAGGAGCACCACACGAGTAGGTGTCAATACTTTCGAGTTAGCCCGACTGCATACCGAGGCAGACAAGCGCCAACGCCGGAAAGAAACTGCCACTACCCCTCCCGCATTAGATGTAGACCTCCACATGTGCAACATCTGTGGACGGCCCTGCCGGTCTCGTATCGACTTTTCGAGTCACCTCAGAACTCACCAAATAGGTGACATCCCTAATAACTCATACCATTGTATCATAGCTGGATGATCGTCATACTCGATTCCGAGTGACAGCAAAGTAGTAGTAGTAGTAGTAGTAGTAGTGTGTGTGTGTGTGTGTGTGTAGGGTAGGTGGATATGAAGTGGATGGATATTGGGTGGATGTTGGGTAGATACAAAGTGGATACTGGATGGATGTGAGGTGGATGTGGATGCGAAGTAGATGTAGAGTGGATACAATGTTTATCTCGATCCTTTACGACAGTTTTGGACTCAGGCAGCATCTGATCACACCCGCCAGACGTTGATCAACACATTTTCTTCCCTTAATACCTTCCCTAGCCCCCCCCCCCACAAGGACCTGCATCCTCCGTCAGTAGGGCGCGGGAGTACTGGAAACAGAGACACTTGAACATTTTCCTGTACAAAAACCACGTGGTTTTTTCTCTGATTTGACGCAAACTTCACAAGAGATTTATAACCGATATGGGAAGGAGGTAAGGAAGGAGGGAGGAAAGAAAGGAGAGAGGGAGGAAGAGAGGAAAGGAGGGAGGGAAGGAAAGAGCATGGAGAGAAGGAGAGGGAGGAAAGTTATCAGGAGTGTTTTGAGGGAGGGCAGATATGTGTGTGTTCTGCTCTCGACCAGAGTAACACCTTGTTGCTTATTGTTGTTCCTCACCGCCACCACCCTCATTATAACACCTCTGACTGCCTCACCTGACTCACACCTCACAACACACACACCCTCACACCTCACAACACACACACCTCACACCACAACACACACACCACACCTCACAACACACACACACCACAGCTCACAACACACACACACCACAGCTCACAACACACACTCCACACTCACAACACACACACCTCACACTCCACACACACACCACAGATCACAACACACACACCTCACACTCACAACACACACACTCCACACTCCACAACACACACACCTCACACTCACAACACACTCTCACACTACAACACACACCTTTACACTCTACAACACACATTCACAGATCACAACACACAGACCACTACAACACACACACTCACACTCACAACACACACCTTTACACTCCACAACACACACACCTCACACCTCACAACACACACACCTCACATCTCACAACACACACCTTACACCTCAAAGCACACACACCTCACACACAACACACACCTTTACACCTCACAACACACACACCCTCACATTCACAACACACACACCCTCACACTACACTACAGCAGTAAGAACTTTACACCCAGGAGCACTCTCTTATAACGACTTAATGTGTGTGTGTGTGTGTGTGTGTGTGTGTGTGTGTGTGTGTGTGTGTGTGTGCTAATAGTCACTGGAGTTATGTAAACTTTGCCTGAGCAATATAATCACTCCAGGACTTTATGTACAGTACCACTACACATTTTTTGCCTTGAATAAATTTCAATTTTGAGCAATAAACTCACGTTCATTTTATGTACGAAAATCATATGTGTCTTTTTTGGTCACTATGCAGGGTGACTACAAATGGTCTTCACGATTTCTAATATTAAATAAAAATAAACTAACAATGGTAGAAAAAACAACATACACAATTACAAAGTAAAGTCTATTTTTTTTTTGTCAATTTATGATATTCCAACATGTTCACCTTTTGTGGCTCTGGGAACGTTATTCTTTTTCCCTCAACACAGTGGCTAGCATATCGACGTTAACTTTAAGAACAGCGTTTTGCATCCTGTTCTTCAACCGCTCCAAAGATGTTGCCATTGGTGGAACAAACACTTCACATTTAACATAACCCCAGAAGGAAGTCAAGGGAGGAGGTCAGGTGAAGGAGGTGATATAGGTGGCCCCGGCGCTCATCCAACGTTCACAAAAGGTACACGTTTCGTAATATCATAAATTGACAACAAATAAATACAAAGTAGATATTGCTTAGTATTCGTGTATGTTACTCTTTGCTTTACAATTGTTAGTTACTTTATAATAAATATTTGAAGTTAGGAAGACCATTTATAGTCACCCTTTACAGTGAGCAATAAACTCCCTCTACAATTTTATTTACCAAAACCAAATAAGTTTTTTCCTCCAATATATTTCACATCTTAGCCATTGTCATTTTATATATTAATAGAAATATATGTTTTTTTTATTTTATTTTTACAATGAATAACTTAAATACTTCCCGGAGTAATAAACGCCTTGTA
Organism: Homarus americanus; assembly: GCF_018991925.1. Classification (NCBI taxonomy): domain Eukaryota; kingdom Metazoa; phylum Arthropoda; class Malacostraca; order Decapoda; family Nephropidae; genus Homarus; species Homarus americanus. The sequence goes on along the minus strand of NW_024735573.1, from coordinate 28,482 downwards.
TTATTTTATATATCAGTCGTAAATACATATTTTCCTCCAATATATTTCACCCCAGAGCGCAACAAAATTATATACCTCACATATTTTCTACAGCACTACAACTACAGACAAGGTTGAGCAATAAAATCACCATAACATTTATACACCCGCACTAAATACCTCATTCATATCTTCAACAGATTTCACATTGGATCGATTATACTAACCTTATCAACACCACACAAGATAATGTAATGTGTTCTCTGGGGGTACTAATGTGTTCTCTCTGGGGTACTAATGTGTTCTCTGGGGTACTAATGAGTTCTGGGGGTACTAATGTTTCTGGGGTACTAATGTGTTCTGGGGGTACTAATGAGTCTCTGGGGGTACTAATGTGTTCTCTGGGGTACTAATGAGTTCTTGGGGGTACTAATGTGTCTCTGGGGTACTAATGTGTCTCTGGGGTACTAATGAGTTCTCTGGAGGTACTAATGTGTTATCTGGGGTACTAATGTGTTCTCTGTGATACTAATGTGTTCTCTAGGCAACTAATGTGTTCTCTAGAACTAATGTGTTCTCTGGGGTACTAATGTGTTCTCTGGGTATTAATGTGTTCTCTGGGGTACTAATGTGTGTTCTCTGGGGTACTAATGTGTTCTCTGGGGGTACTAATGTGTTCTCTGGGGGTACTAATGTGTTCTGTGGATACTAATGTGTTCTCTGGGGTACTAATGTGTTCTCTGGGGTACTAATGTATCTCTGGGTTACTAATGTTCTCTGGGTACTAATGTGTTCTCTGGGGTACTAATGTGTTCTGGGGGTACTAATGAGTTCTCTGAGGTACAATGTGTCTCTGGGGTACTAATGTGTTCTCTGGGTACTAATGTGTTTTCTGGGGTAATAATGTGTCTCTCTGGGTACTAATGTTTCTGGGGTACCATGTGTTCTCTGGGGGTACTAATGTGTTTCAGGGGTACTAAAGAGTTCTTCGGGGTACTAATGTGTTTCTCTGGGGTACTAATGTGTTCTCTGGGGGTACTATTGAGTTCTCTGGGGTACTAATGTGTTCTGGGGTACTAATGAGTCTTCGGGGTACTAATGTGTTCTCTGGGGATATAATGAGTTCTCTAGGGGTACTAATGTGTTCTCTGGGGAACTAATGTGTTCTTGGGGGTACTAATGTGTTCTCTGGGGCAATTAATGTGTTCTCTAGAGTACTAATGAGTTCTCTGGGGTACTAATGTGTTCTGGGTACTAATGTGTTCTCTCTGGGGCACTAATGAGTTCTCTGAGGTACTAATGTGTTATCTGGGGTACTAATGTGTTCTCTGTGGATACTAATGTGTTCTCTAGGGTACTAATGTGTTCTCTGGGTACTAATGTGTTCTGGGGGAATTAATGTGTCTCGGTATTAATGTGTTCTGGGGCACCAATGTGTTCTGGGTACTAATGTGTTCTCTGGGGGTACTAATGTGTTCTGGGGGTACTAATGTGTTCTCTGGGGTACTATGCTCACTAATGTGTTCTGGGGTACTAATGTGTTCTCTGGGTACTAATGTGTTCTCTGGGGCAACTAATGTGTTCTCTGGGGTAAATGTGTTATCTGGGGTACTAATGTCTCTGTGATACTAATGTGTTCTGGGGTACTAATGTGTTCTCTGGGGGCACTAATGTGTTTTCTGGGGGCAATGAATGTGTTCTCTGGGGTATTAATGTGTTCTTTTGGGGTACTAATGTGTTCTGGGGTACTAATGTGTTCTCTTGGGGTACTAATGTTCTCTGTGATAATGTGTCTCTGGGGCACTAATGTGTTCTCTGGAGGTACTAATGTGTTCTCTGGGGGTATTAATGTGTTCTCTTGGAGGCACTAATGTGTTCTCAAATTAATGTGTTCTCTGGGGTACCAATGAGTTCTTGGGGGTACTAATGAGTTCTCTGGGTACTAATGTGTTCTCTGGGGTATTAATTGTCTCTGCATAATGAATGTTCTCTGTGATACTAATGTGTTCTCTGGGGTACTAATGTGTTCTCTCTGTGGATACTAATGTGTTCTTGGGGGTACTAATGTTCTCTGGGGTACTAATGTTCTCTGGGGTACTAATGTGTTCTCTGGGGGTACTAATGTGTTCTCTGGGGTATTAATGTTCTTTTGGGGTACTAATGTGTTCTCTAGGTACTAATGTGTCTTCTGGGGTACTAATGTGTTCTCTGGGTACTAATGTGTTCTGGGGGTACTAATGTGTTCTCTGGAGGTACTAATGTGTTATCTGGGTACTAATGCTCTGGGGTATTAATGTGTTCTTTGGGGTACTAATGTTCTCTGGGGTACTAATGTGTTCTCTGGGGTACCAATGTGTTCTCTGGGGTACTAATGTGTTCTCTGAGGTACTAATGTGTTCTCTGGGGTACTAATGTGTTCTCTGTGATACCATGTGTTCTCTGTGGATACTAATGTGTTCTCTGGGGCACTAATGTGTTCTCTGGGGCTACTAATGTGTTATCTGAGGTACTAATGTGTTCTCTGGGCAATTAATGTCATCTGGGGTACTAATGTGTTCTCTGTGGCTATTAATGTGTTCTCTGGGGTACTAATGTTTCTCTGGGGTACTAATGTGTTCTCTGGGGCAACTAATGTGTTCTCCGGGGTACTAATGTGTTCTCTGGGGGTACTAATGTTCTCTGGGGGCAATTAATGTCTCTCTGGGGTAACTAATGTTCTCTGGGGCAATTAATGTGTTCTGGGGTACTAATGTGTCTCTGGGGAACAATGTGCTCTGGGGTATTAATGTGTTCTCTGGAGGTACTAATGTGTTCTGGGATACTAATGTGTTCTCTGGGATACTAATGTGTTCTCTGGGGTACTAATGTTCTCTGGGGTACTAATGTGTTCTCTTGGGGTACTAATGTGTTCTCTCTGGATACTAATGTGTTCTCTGGGGTACTAATGTTCTCTGGGGTACAATGTGTTCTCTGGGGTACTAATGTGTTCTTTTGGGTACTAATGTGTTCTCTGGGGTACTAATGTGTTCTCTGGGGTACTAATGTGTTCTCTGGGGTATTAATGTGTTCTCTGGGGCACTAATGTTCTCTGGGGTACTAATGTGTTCTTTGGTACTAATGTGTTCTCTGGGGTACTAATGTTATCTGGGGTACTAATGTGTTCTCTGGGTACTAATGTGTCTCTGGGGTACTAATGTGTTCTTCTGGGGTACTAATGTGTTCTCTGTGGATACTAATGTTCTCTGTGATACCAAATGTTCTCTGGGGGTACTAATGTGTCTCTGGGGTACTAATGTGTTCTCTGGGGGTACTAATGTGTTATCTGGGGTACTAATGTGTTCTCTGGGGTACTAATGTGTTCTCTGGGGTACTAATGTGTTATCTGGGTACTAATGTGTTCTCTGAGGTACTAATGTGTTATCTGGGGTACTAATGTGTTCTCTAAATAACTAATGTGTTCTCTGGGGTACTAATGTTCTCTGGGGTACTAATGTGTTCTTGGGGGTACTAATGTTCTCTGGAGGTACTAATGTGTTATCTGGGGTACTAATGTGTTCTCTGGGGGTACTAATGTGTTCTCTGGGTACTAATGTGTTCTCTGGGGTACTAATGTGTTCTCTGGGGTACTAATGTGTTCTCTCTGGGGTACTAATGTGTTCTCTGGGTACTAATGTGTTCTCTGGGGTACTAATGTGTTCTCTGTGGATACTAATGTGTTCTCTGGGGTACTAATGTGTTCTCTGGGGTACTAATGTGTTCTCTGGGGGTACTAATGTGTTCTCTGGGGTGCTAATGTGTTCTCTGGGGGTACTTATATGTTCTCTCTAATGGGTTTTTGTATAGTAAATTTTCACGACTTTTAGGTCAAATAAAAATAACTTAATTACATTTACCTGGGCACGGAGAGTCACCTGCCGCTCACCTGTAATGAAATAAAGGTGTTAAAATATATTACCTTTGAAATAAATCACTTTTTTTAATTTATTCTTATGAAATGGATGAGAAATATAGACAAAAATTAGTTAGATTTATTTATACATTATGGTCCCCATCATATCCTGCTTATTCTCATAGCCACACACCAGGAGCCACAGCACCAGGCAGCCCAGCACCAGGCAGCCACAGCACCAGGTAGCCCCAGCAGCCACAGCACCAGGTAGCCACAGCACCAGGCGCCACAGCACCAGGTAGCACACACAGCTGCACCAGGCAGACACAGCACCAGGTGCCACAGCACCAGGCAGCCACAGCACCAGGTAACCACAGCACCAGGCAGCCACAGCACCAGGCAGCCACAGCACCAGGCAGCCACAGCACCAGGTAGCCACAGCACCAGGTAGCCACAGCACCACGCAGCCACAGCCCCAGGCAGCCACAGCACCAGGTAGCCACAGCACCAGGCAGCCACAGCATCAGGCAGCCACAGCAACAGGCAGCCACAGCACCAGGCAGCCACAGCACCAAGCAGCTACAGCATCAGACAGCCACAAGCACCAGGTAGCCGCACTAGGCAGCCACAGCACCAGGCAGCCACAGCACCAGGTAGCACAGCACCAGGCAGCCACAGCACCAAGCAGCCACAGCACCAGGCAGCCACAGCACCAAGCAGCCACAGCACCAGGCAGCCACAGCCCAGGCGCCACAGCCAGACACCGCACCAGGCAGCGCCAGGCAGCCACAGCACCAGACAACTACAGCACCAGGCAGCCACAACCAGGCAGCCACAGCACCAACAGCACACCAGACAGCCCAAGCACCAGCCCAGCAGCACCAGGTAGCCACAGCACCAGGCAGCCACAGCACCAGGGCAGCCACAGCACCAAGCAGCCACAGCACCAGGCAGCCACAGCACAGGCGCAGCCACGCACCAGGCAGCCACAGCACCAAGCAGCCACAGCACCAGGCAGCCACAGCACCAGGCAGCCCCGACAACCACACAGGCAGCGCACGCAGCCACAGCCAGCACACAGCACCAGGCGCCACGCACCAGCGCCACCGGACAAGACCAAAGCACCAGCAGCCACAGCACCAGGCAGCCCACCAGCCACAGCACCAGCGCCCCAGGCAGCCACAGCACCACAACCACCACAGCAGCACCAGGCAGCCACAGCACCAGGCAGCAGCACCAGACAGCCACAGCACCAGGCAGCCACAGCACCAGGCAGCCACAGCACCAGCAGCTACAGCCAGCCACACAGCACCAGGTAGCCCAGCACCAGGCAGCCACAGCACCAGGCAGCCACAGCACCAGGTAGCCACAGCACCGGAATCCACACCAAGCAGCCACAGCACCAGAGCAGCCACAGCACCAGGCAGCCACAGCACCAGCAGCCAAGCACCAGACAACTACAGCACCAGCAGCCACAGCACCAGGCAGCCACAGCACCAGGCGCACAGCAACAGACAGCCGCAGCACAGCACCAGGCAACAGCACCCAGCACGCCAGACAGCCACAGCACCAGGCAGCCACAGCCGGAACCACAGCACCGCAGCCCAGCACCAGGCAGCCACAGCACCAGGCAGCCACAGCACCAGGCAGCCACAGCACCAGGCAGTTACAGCACCGGCAGCCACAGCAGCAGCCACAGCCCACACCCCACCACCACCCACACCAACAGCCACGCACCCAGCCGCACCAGGCAGCCACAGCACCAGGCAGGCACAGCACCAGGCAGCCACAGCACCAGCAACCCACACAGGCAGCCGCACAGACAGCCACAGCACCAGGCAGCCACAGCACCAGGCAGCCCAACCAGCACCAGGCAGCCACAGCACCAGGCAGCCACACCAGCAGCGCACCAGACAGCCACAGCACCAGGCAGCCACAGCACCAGACAGCCATAGAACCAGGCAACCACAGCACCAGGCAGCCACAGCACCAGGCAGCCACAGCACCAGACAGCCACAGCACCAGACAGCCACAGCACCAGGCAGCCACAGCACGGCTGGCACCAGACAGCCACAGCACGCCACAGCAGCCCACAGCCCAGCAGCCACAGCCAGACACCAGCCCAGACAGCCACAGCACCAGGCAGCCACAGCACCAAGCAGCCACAGCACCAGGCGCCTCAGCGCAGACAGCCACAGCACCAGGCAGCCACAGCACCAGGCAGCCACAGCACCACAGCCACAGCACCAGGCAGCCACAGCACCAGGCAGCCACAGCACCAGGCAGCCACAGCACCAGGCAGCCACAGCACCAGCAACCAGGCAGCCACAGCACCAGCAGCCCACCAGGCAGCCGCACCACAGCCACAGCACCAGACAGCCACAGCACCAGACAGCCACAGCACCAGGCAGCACAGCACCAGCAGCCACAGCACCAGACAGCCACAGCACCAGGCAGCCACAGCACCAGACAGCCATAGCACCAGGGCCACAGTACCAGGCAGCCACAGCACCAGACAGCCACAGCACCAGACACACAGCACAAGCAGCCACAGCACCAAGCAGCCACAGCACCAGCAGCCACAGCACCAGACAGCCAGCACCAGGCAGCACCAGCACCAGACAGCCACAGCACCAGACAGCACAGCACCAGGCAGCCACAGCACCAACACAGCCACCACACGCACAGACAGCACAGCACAGACAGCCACAGCACCAGGCAGCCACAGCACCAGGCAGCCACAGCACCAGGTAGCCACAGCACCAGGCAGCCACAGCACCAGGCAGCCACAGCACTAGGAGAGCCACAGCACCAGGCAGCCACAGCACCAGCAGCCACAGCACCACAGCCACAGCACCAGGCAGCCACAGCACCAGGCAGCCACAGCACCAGACAGCCACAGCACTAGACAGCACAGCACCAGCAGCCACAGCACCAGGCAGCCACAGCACCAGGCAGCCACAGCACCAGCCACGCCCACGCCACAGCACCAGGCAGCCACAGCACCAGACAGCCACAGCACCAGACAGCCACAGCACCAGGCAGCCACAGCACCAGGCAGCCAGCACCAGGCAGCCACAGCACTAGATAGCCACAGCACCAGGTAGCCACAGAAACACAGCCACAGCACCAGGACAGCCACAGCACCAGGCAGCCAGAGCACCAGGCAGCCACAGCACCAGACAGCCACAGCACCAGACAGCCACAGCACCAGGCAGCCACAGCACCAGGCAGCCACAGCACCAGACAGCCACAGCACTAGACAGCCACAGCACCAGGCAGCCACAGCACCAGACAGCCACAGCACCAGGCAGCCACAGCACCAGGCAGCCACAGCACCAGACAGCCACAGCACTAGACGCCACAGCACCAGACAGCCACAGCACCAGACAGCCACAGCACCAGGCAGCCACAGCACCAGACAGCCACAGCACCAGGCAACCACAGCACCAGGCAGCCGCAGCGCAACCACAGCACCAAGCAGCCACAGCCCCAAGCAACCACAGCACCAGGCAGCCACAGCACCAGACAGCCACAGCACGAGGCAGCACCAGGCAGCCACAGCACCAGGCAGCCAGAGCCCCAGGCAGCCACAGCACCAGACAGCCACAGCACCAGGCAGCCACAGCACCAGACAGCCAGCACCAGGCAGCCACAGCACCAGACAGCCACAGCACCAGGCAGCCACAGCACCGGCAGCCACAGCACCAGGACAGCACCAGGCAGCCACAGCACCAGGCAGCCACAGCACCAGACAGCCACAGCACCAGGCAGCCACAGCACCAGGCAGCCACAGCACCAGGCAGCCACAGCACCAGGCAGCCAGAGCACTATGCAGCCAGAGCACCAGGCAGCCACAGCACCAGGCAGCCACAGCATTAGGCAGCCACAGCACCAGGGCAGCCACAGCACCAGGCACAGCACCAGGCAGCCACAGCACCAGGCAGCCACAGCACAAGGCAGCCACAGCACCAGGCAGCCACAGCACTAGGCAGCCACAGCACCAGGCAGCCACAGCACCAGACAGCCACAGCACCAGGCAGCCACAGCACCAGACAGCCACAGCACCAGGCAGCCACAGCACCAGACAGCCACAGCACCAGGCAGCCACAGCACCAGACAGCCACAGCACCAGGCAGCCACAGCACCAGACAGCCACAGCACCAGGCAGCCACAGCACCAGACAGCCACAGCACCAGGCAGCCAGCACACAGGCAGCCAGCACCAGACAGCCACAGCACGAGCAGCCACAGCACCAGGCAGCCACAGCACCAGGCAGCCAGAGCACCAGGCAGCCACGCACCTGGCAGCCACAGCACCAGGCAGCCACAGCACCAGGCAGCCACAGCACCGCGCCACAGCACCAGGCAGCCACAGCACCAGGCAGCCACAGCACCAAGCATACAGACCAGGCAGCCACAGCACCAGGCAGCCACAGCACCAGGCAGCCACAGCACCAGGCAGCCACAGCACCAGACAGCCACAGCACTAGGCAGCCACAGCACCAGCAGCCACAGCACCAGACAGCCACAGCACCAGACAGCACAGCACAGACAGCCCGCACGAGCAGCCACAGCACCAGGCAGCCACAGCACCGACAGCCACAGCACTGACGCTACAGCCAAGCAACCACAGCACCAGCAACCACAGCACCAAGCAACCACAGCACCAGGCAGCCACAGCACCAGGCAGCCACAGCACCAGGCAGCCACAGCATTAGGCAGCCACAGCACCAGGCAGCCACAGCACCAGGCAGCCACAGCAGCCACAGCACCAGGCAGCCACAGCACCAGCCCACGCACGGGCAGCCACAGCACGGCAGCCACAGCGCAAGCAGCCACAGCACCAGGCAGCCACAGCACCAGGCAGCCACAGCATTAGGCAACCACAGCACCAGGCAGCCACAGCCCAGGCAGCCACAGCACCAGGCAGCCACAGCACCAGGCAGCCAGCACCAAGCGCCACAGCACCAGGCAGCCCAGCGTGGCAGCCACGCCCAGGCAGCCACAGCACCAGGCAGCCACAGCAGGCAGCCACAGCACCAGCAGCCACAGCACCAGGCAGCCCAGCACCAGGCAGCCACAGCACCAGCCGCACCAGACAGCCACAGCCCAAGCAGCCACAGCACCAGGCTGCCGCAGCACCAGGCAGCCACAGCATGGGGCAGCCCACAGCCCAGGCAGCCACAGCACCAGGCAGCCACAGCACCAGGCAGCCACATCACCAGGCAGCCACAGCACCAGGTAGCCACAGCACCAGGCAGCCACAGCACCAGGTAGCCACAGCACCAGACAGCCACAGCACCAAGCAGCCACAGCACCAGGCAGCCGCAGCACCAGGCAGCCACAGCGAGGCAGCCACAGCACCAGGCCACAGCACCGCAGCCACAGCACCAGGCAGCCCAGCACCGTAGCCACAGCACCAGGCAGCCACAGCACCAGGTAGCCACAGCACCAGACAGCCACAGCACCAAGCAGCCACAGCACCAGGCAGCCGCAGCACCAGGCAGCCACAGCATGAGGCAGCCACAGCACCGGGCAGCCACAGCTGCCTGGTGTATATATGTGTGTGTGTGTGTGTGTGTGTGTGTGTGTGTGTGTGTGTGTGTGTGTACTTATATCTGTGTGTAATTTAGGACATATGAATGGAGGAAACTGCAGTGGGCCTGTTGTCTCATATTAGGTAATAGGTAGTAGGCAGGTACCAAACAGGGAGGTACTACCGCCTGGGAAGATATTGGAAGCATAATGTGTTGTCTAATGGTAGACCCTGCTGCCATATGTGACCAAGTCCCAGGCTGATGATCTGACTTTCTGCCTCATTTATACACAATTGCAGGGTCTCAATTGTTTCTCTTACTATTGACAACACAACATACATATATTGTCACTCACTCTTGATCTTTTTTTAATTTTTGCATTTCTTTATGGTTCTTTTTTATTATTATTATTATTATTATTATTATTATTATTATTATTATTATTATTATTATTATTATTATTATTATTATTATTATTATTTTGTTATATATATTATTATAATTATTTTACATTTAACCCACAGGACCCGCTGTGGGTCAGTGATCTGTCCTGTGGGCTAAGCCCCGAAAAAAAGAAAAAAAAAAAAAAAACTCAAGGTTCCTAATGCCCGGGATCAGTCTTGTCATTCTCCTCTGAATGCTTTCCAGGGATTATATATCTATTCTGCAGTACGGTGACCAGAAGTGAACGGTATAATCCAAGGGAGATCTCACAAGTGCAAAATATAGCGCTAGTCTTGTAACTAACACTCCTGTGTATGTATTTATGTGTGTGTGTGTGTGTGTGTGTGTGTGTGTGTGTGTGTGTGTGTGTGTGTGTGTGTGTGTGTGTGTGAAATAATAATAATAAACGGTTTATTAATAGAGTTGCAGCCGGTGGCTGAAAATATACAAACTTACATTTGATTTAGACATAATGATATGCGTTCAATACATTTACAGGGCTGTACAGTACATAAATCAGGAGTTGTTTATTATTTTAACAATAGATGGGATGGTGCTATTCTTATATCTATCAGTGTGGGCTCTTATGGGCTGTATTTTGTTGCAGTGGCTGACTGAGCGAGGTGGGCGGGGGACTGCCGGTGGTAGGAGGTGGCGATAGCTAGGATGGTGCAGTAGTCCACTGCCAAATCCTGCTAGTGCTTGGTGGTGGAGGTCAATGAGGGATGGCATTTCCAGTGTGGAAGGCGTTGTTGTAGCCGGAGTAGTCAACCTTCTCTAGCTGACGTTGTTTGGTTGAGTTGAGAGAAGACGACCAGGCTGGTGACGCATACGTTAGTTTGGGGAGAATTAATGCGTTGAAGATAGTCCTCAGCTCTGGCTTGGGTGCCCCAAGTGACCTTAAGTCGTCGTAGCATGTAGAGTCGGTACGAGGCTGCCTTGATTGTGTGTGTGTGTGTGTGTGTGTGTGTGTGTGTGTTATGCATGCGCTCTGTTACCCGCTGTTGAAAAGTACTTGACATATGCATGGCTATGATTGGTTAGGTTAGGTTAGGTTAGGTTAGGACTTGATTTTATAGTCTTTTTCAGTGTAATTACAATGATAATAGCTCTATCCGCAAACAACAACAGTTCAGTTTACAACCCACAAACAACATGATAAACAAGAGTTGTAAATAACATTTATAACCTGGCAGAGAGTGAGAGTGGGAAGGATGAGAAAAGAGAGGGGAAGTGGAGAGAGGGAGGGAAGAGAGGTGTAGAAGAAGAAGGAGGAGAGAATGGGAGGGGGAGGGAGGGTAAGAGAGGTGTAGAGGAGGAGAGAAGGGGGGAGAGAGGGGGGGGAGGGGGGTAAGAGGGGGTGTAGAAGGAGGAGAGGGGGAGGGGGGAGAGGAGGGAGGGGGAAGGGTGTAGAAGGAGGAGAGGGGGAGAGGGAGAGGGAGAGAGGGAGGGGGGAAGGGTGTAGAAGAAGAAGGAGGAGAGAAGAGAGAGGGGGAGGGAGGGAAGAGAGGTGTGAAAGAGGAGGAGAAGGGGGAGAGAGAGAGGGGAGGAGGGGAGGAGAGAGAGGGGAGGGGGAGGGGGAGGAAGGAGGAGAAGGGGAGAGAGGGGAGGGGGAAGAGGTGTAGAAGAAGAAGGAGGAGAGAAGGGGAGAGGAGAAGAGAGCATAGTTTAATAACTTTATTGACAAAGCAGGTACAATTTACCTTTTCTGAGTACTTCAGTCAGGTCCTGTTGTCACTGTTCACTGCCACACAGGTACACTGGTTCATATACAGTATAAGTTATATTCTATTTGAGGACTAATCAGTGTGGGCCAGCAGCAAATTTTGGATAGACAGTAAGAATGTCCTCAAGCACTCCTGATTCAATGTAGTAATTACATAGTTCATGATACAATAAGTCAGGTGGCCTGAAGTCTTTGACCGTGTCACATTCAATAATAGTGTTCAAGTGTATGCTTTAAAGGTTTATCACAAAGTTTACATGCTGAGTGTTCCGGTATGGGTACAGCGTTACTAACCTGCCAGATGTGTCTGTATCCTAGCCTAATTCTGGCCACAACTACATCACATTGTCTGGTTCCGTCCTTATGCTGGCCATACCGGTACCTCGTCACAAATTGTCATATTTACTTATGCTACAACTGCCAGGTCTCTCTGCATTTCTCAGTTCTTCTAGATCAGAGTTCATGATTCTGACTTGAATGTTTTTAAGTACAGCATTGGACAGGCCAAGGTCACGGTCAACATTTTCTTTCTTACATGCCTCATTGGCGAGTCTATGATTCCTAATTCCAACATGGGACGGAATCCACACAAATTCAATACGAGAGTTGTTCTCCTTGGCAGTTATCACATTTCTTGTATTATCACAGATAACTCAAGACACAGAGCTTGACGGTCTATTCATTGACTTCAAAGCACTTTGGAAGTCCCAGAATACCACCACCTCCATTTTCTTTAAGGTAGTCAGTGGCAAGGTTGACTCCCATTAGTTCAGTTTGTGTTGAGTTGGCCCAGTTGTTCAATCTTTACATGTTTGACACTATCATCTTTATATATGTCACAGACTGTTCTACCTGTGATTGTCTGCACAGAACCATCAGTTAATAGTTTCTAGTGTAATACATTTCACCACGTTGGTGTTTAACATTTGCTTACTACCAACAGGAGTGTAATTAATAGGAACTGATATATCCAGCCAAGGAGGAATGGCATTAAACGCTTAGTCTAGGGTGATTGAGACATTCAGTTTCAAAGAATCTGCAACACTTTTATGTACTGCAGGACTTGAAGTGCATTTTAAGATTATCTGCAACAGTGTACTCAGTAAGTATTGCATAATGATCACTGACTAGGTGGTCTGAGATGACCTTAGCCTTGACATTACTGTCTACTAGGTTATACCCAATCACATAATCAAGTCTGCCCCCCCATCAGATGTGCCACTTTGTCTGTGTCATATACAGTGATGTTATGATTATTGATGTAATTCACGAACACCCTCCCATTAGAGTTACACTGGACATCACCGAGGACAGTGTGACGAGAGTTAAAGTCACCCATACACAACATAGCATTGTTACCTGATGGCTTTGGTAACACGTCCACTCGTAGCTCATTACATGAACACCGATGTTATACAGAGAAAATTGACTATTTTGCTGTCGTTACTGTAAATTGTTGATAATGAATACTTCAGGGGCAGATCCAGGGGTGGGTCCATGGGTCCAAACCCCTTACATAAAAAAATTCCAATACTTGTTCTTTAATGCAGAATTGTACTCAGGCATTTTTGTGTAGTAAAAAGTGTTGACTATTGACCTCAGAATATCTCCTAATATCATGTGCACATGGCCTCAACAATGGCCTCAAAATGCCCATAATATTGGTCAGAATTAAAAAAAATTCTGGGGCTTGGCCTTCCTCCCCCACCCAAGCGCCCAGCTGGAGTGGCTCGCCTAATCGCCATGTTTTCCCACCCACAACTTCTTGGGCCCCCTTTAATATTCCTGGATCCGCCCTTCCTTTCATCATTGTGGGTTTTGATCCATTTACAGACCAGACCATTATTGACATTGGGGAGTAGGCGGAGGGCTGGGAGGAGGGGCTGAGAGGAGGAGGAGGAGGAGGAGGAATAGGAGGAGGAGGAGGAGAGGGAGGAGGAGGAGGAGAGGAGGTGAAAGAGGAAGGAGGAGGAGGAGGAGGAGGAGCTTAAAGGATTATCCGGGTTTTTATCGGTTCCTCTGCCACCTCTCCTCTCCTCCTCATCTTTCCTTACACTAAATAGGAATAATAACCTAAGAGCGACAACTTTCACTGATGCCACTACAGTATGCGGTCTACCGAGCTGGAGTTGGTCTATCTATAGGGATATTTATGTAGCGTCTATTAACCCAGCTTAATCTATTTTAACGTAGCCTAACCTAACCTACTTTAGGTATAATCACAAAAGACGACTTACATAGATTTTTTTTTACCATATACGAATTAATTTCTAATGAGTTTCAACAATAAAAACTTCAGTTGCATTTTCAGGCGTTAGGTTAGGTTAGGTTAGGTCGCCCCGGTAGTTCTGAGAGCCACAACAACAACTGCCAGAGCAAGGCGTCGGTAAATCACAGCCACGTGTCTCAATTTTCGCGCGCTTTCTTGCCCTCGCGTTTTGTTTACATCTGGGGGGCTGGATTACGTCACGCATTGCCTCTCATGTTACCCCAGATTACTGAGGCGAGCCTACCTTCCCAGCCTACAGTGACCTAGACCTTCCCAACCTACAGTGACCTACACCTTCCCAGCCTACAGTGACCTACACCTTCCCAGCCTACAGTGACCTACATCACTCCCAAAGAAACACACACACAAAATGGTTTTAATTTACCCATAAGGTCAGAAGAGTCGTATTGCCTTGATCTCTAGCATATGGGTGACCTTTGTGTGGGCTGACGGTGGGTGATGGGCGGTTGGGTGGGTAGGTGTTGGTGGCACATGAAGTGGGAGGGTGAGGATGGGGAAATGATGGTGGGCGTTGGTGGCGTGAGGGTGGGAGGTGGGTGGTGTAGGATGGGATGGGTGGGTAGGCGTTGGTGGCGTGGGGTGAGTGGGTGGTGTAAGGATGGGGGATGGGTGGGAAGCGTTGGGTGGCGTGAGGGTGGGAGGTGGGTGGTGTAGAGATGGGGGATGGGTGGGCGTGGGGTGGCGTGAGGGTGGGAGGTGGTTGGCGGGTGGGAGGTGGGTGGCGTAAGGTGGGGGATGGGTGGGTAAGTGTTGGGTGGAATGGACGCGAATATAGGTGGTTGTGAGGTTGAGGGTGACGATGGGTGGGTAGGGTATGGGTGGCGTGAGGGCGGGTGATGGATTGGTGGTTGGGTAGGTGGGCGGCTACCTGCGGCCACCCTCTTGTCACCAGCCTCATGTAGGACGCCAGGTGGGGCGGCAGTGTGGTGCTGGGTCGTGTGGCTAGTGGAGAGAGAGAGATGATGATGACAAGAAGGCTCCGTCACTAGCAAGAATACAATGTTGAAGGCAGGGAGGAGGGAAGGAGGAGGGTTATGGAAGTAGTGGTGAGGGCGGCACTTCCTTCCCACTGTGAGTGCCAGGTGTGGTTGTGGCCAGGTTGAGAGGTACCATATGGTGCCACCGTTGATGCCCCCACACACACACACACACACACACACACACACACACACACACACACACACACACACACACACACACACACACACACACACACACACACACACACCTCAATTCCTGATTCACTTACGATTCTCTCTGATTTTTCATTTGTCCTTTAGTTTATTTTCGTGTCTGTTTACATTATTTACTCCTATCATATAGTGTAATAATAATAATAATAATAATAATAATAATAATAATAATAATAATAATAATAATAATAATAATAATAATAATAATAATAATAATAATAATAATAATAATAATAACAATAATAATACTAATACTAATACTACTAATAATAATAATTG
This sequence comes from Homarus americanus, assembly GCF_018991925.1. Lineage (NCBI taxonomy): Eukaryota > Metazoa > Arthropoda > Malacostraca > Decapoda > Nephropidae > Homarus > Homarus americanus. The sequence continues at coordinate 13,143 of NW_024735573.1, read as the reverse complement.
ACGGTTTATTGAAAGAGCATACAGTCAGAAGACTGAAAATAATCTGTTACATAATTAGAATGGGTCACTTGGATAAATAATCTACAAGTAACATAAGTGATACAAATATGATATATAATAACAAGGTGGGGAGAAGGTCTTACTACAGGGCATTTCAGCAATAGTTGTTCTTATAGTGATCAGTACTTGCTCGTATGGGCTTGATGCGGTTGTGGTGTCGAACAGCAATTCGCGGACGAGGGATCTCGGGTTGAAGTAGGCGCTGATGTCGAGGATGGTGCAGATGCCTCTAACCAAATTTGCAGATTAGGTCGTGATGATGATCAGAGAGAGCTGAGAGAGTCAGTGTGTTGAGCGCTTCTTGATATGTGGAGTAGGAGGGGGAGAGAATAATCTTGCTCGCCCTCTTCCGTACTTTTTGTAGGTGTTTCCGTTGTGTGTGTGTGTGTGTGTGTGTGTGACCACAAACACCGCTATAGTGCGTCACTTGTGTTGGGAGTTTCGTTATGGTACTCACCACACCTCTTATCTCTCATACACCTGTTATCATCATCGCTATTGTCATTAGCTAACGTCCTGTGAAGATTATCAATGGCTTATATTTACGTGTTTACCCGGTCTGTCAACACCCACTTGTTAACTCAGACACAAGCTTTTAGAATTATCACTACTACCACTACTACCACCATCACCCTTACCACCACTATTACCACCATTCCTATCAATACTACCACCATTCCTATCACTACTACCACCATCATGGATTAGGGCGTGGCTACAGGACAGGGAACAGATTCAGCATTAATGGTAATAAATCCGATTGGGGTAACGTCACTAGTGGAGTAATCCAAGGTTCAGTACTTGGACCATTCCTATTTATTATATACATAGACGACACTAAAATAGGGCGTTTAATTTAATCTGAGTTATGGTGACTCATCACTATTTAAAGAGTAATACCAGGTATTCAAGTGAGACCAGCCACTGGCACCCAGAGTGCCCTACTAACACCCACAGTGCCAAACTAACACCCACAGTGCCACAATAACACCCATAGTGCCACACTAACACCCACAGTGCCACACTAACACCCACATTACAAACACCCACATCACAATACCCGCATTGCCAAACTAACACCCACAGTGCCACAATAACACCCACAGCACACAACACCCACAGTGCCAAACTAACACCCACATTGCCACACTAACACCCACAGTGCCACAATAACACCCACAGTGCCAAACTAACACCCACAGTGCCACACTAACACCCACAGTGCCACACTAACACCCACAGTGCCAGTAAAGAATGCTCAGTGTTTCTGGTACACAGGAGGGCGGTGTGTTGTATGAAGGCTTCAGTATTTAACTCTTTCTTCATTACTTTTATTGTTACATATATTATAAGTAGCTTTATTAACTCTTGATATAAATAATTTTCCCTGTAAGTAACGCTTTTTATAAGTTACTTTATTAGCAAGTAATTTAATGTATTGTAGCCGCTGCTTTACTTGAAGGAAATTATTTTATCTCCAATTTTATTTTTAAATCTTGGTAATTTTTAACATAAACAACGAGAAAAAATGGGATGAGGATTATTATTGTTATTAATAATCTGTAGTATATCAACCCTTGGCCGCACTTACCATTATGTTCATCAGGCTATAGTAAACCTCCCGCCTCAGGCTATAGTAAACCTCCCGCCTCAGGGTATAATAAACCTCCCGCCTCAGGTAAACTTCCCGCCTCAGGGGCTATAGTAAACCTCCTGCCTCAGGGAGCACAAACCTCCTGCTCAGGGCATAGTAAACCTCCTGCCTCAGGGCATAGTAAACTCCCACCTCAGGGTGGCAACAAACCTCCCGCCCAGGGCATAGTGTAAACCTCCCCACCTCAGGGTATAGTAAACCTCCTGCCTCAGGCTATAGTAAACCTCCCGCCTCAGGGTATAATAAACCTCCTGCCTCAGGGCATACAAACCTCTGCTCAGGGCATAGTAAACCTCCTGCCTCAGGGCATAGTAAACCTCCCGCTCAGACCATAGTAAAAACCACCCGCCTCAGGCTATGGTAAACCTCCCACCAGGCATAGTAAACCTCCTGCCTCAGGGTATAGTAAACCTTCTGCCTCAGGGAATAGTAAATTCTGCCTCAGGCTATAGTAAACCTCCTGCCTCAGGGCATAGTAAACCTCCTGCCCAGGCTATAGTAAACCTCCCCCCTCAGGGCATAGTAAAACCTCCCGCCCAGCATAGTAAACCTCCCACCAGGGTATAGTAAACCTCCCGCCTCAGGCTATAGTAAACCTCCCACCCTGTGGCATGGGGTAAACCACCCGCCTCAGGCTATAGTATACCCCACCTCAGGTATAGTAAACCTCCCTGCCTCAGGGTGATAGTAAACCCCGCCTCAGGAATAGTAAATTCTCTCGCCCAGGCTATAGTAAACCTCCTGCCTCAGGGCATAGTGCAACCTCCCGCCTCAGGGTATAGTAAACCTCCCGCCTCAGGGTATAGTAAACCTCCCACCTCAGGGAATAGTGGCCTCGCTGCCCTGTACAGGTAAACCTCCCGCCTCAGGCAGGCAAACCTCCTGCCTCAGGGTATAGTAAAACCTCCCTGCCTCAGGAGTAGTAAACCTCCTGCCTCAGGGTATAGTAAACCTCCCGCCTCAGGGCATAAACCTCCTGCCTCAGACCATAGTGTAAACCTCCTGCCTCAGACTATAGTGCAAACCTCCTGCCTCAGGCAGTGTAAACCTCCCGCCTCAGGCATAGTAAACCCTCCTGCCTCACAGACTATAGCAAACCTCCCGCCTCAGACCATAGTAAACCTCCCGCCTCAGACCATAGTAAACCTCCCTGCCTCACAGACCAGGCAGTAAACCTCCCACCAGGGTATAAAACCCTCCGCCTCAGACCATAGTAAACCCTCCCCACCTCATCGTATAGTAAACCTCCTGCCTCAGGGTGGCAGTAAACCTCCCACCTCAGGGCATAGCAAACCTCCCACCTCATCGTATAGTAAACTCCTCCTGCCTCAGACTATAGTACACCTCCCACCTCAGGTATAGTAAACCTCCTGCCTCAGACTATAGTAAACCCCTCCACCTCAGGCATAGTAAACCTCCCACCTCATCGTATAGCAAACCTTCCGCCTCAGACTATAGTAAACCTCCCACCTCAGGGTATAGTAAAACCTCCTGCCTCAGGGTATAGTAAACCTCCACCTCAGGGTATAGTAAACCCCTGCCTCAGGCATAGGTAAAATCTCCTGCCTCAGGGCATAGTAAACCTCCACCTCAGGGTATAATAAAACCTCCTGCCTCAGGGTATAGTAAAACCTCCCACCTCAGGGTATAGTAAACCTCCTGCCTCAGGGGCTATAGTAAACCTCCTGCCTCAGGCATAACAAACCTCCTGCTCAGGGTATAACAAACCTCCCGCCTCAGGGTATAGTAAACCTCCTGCTCAGGGTATAGTAAACCTCCTGCCTCAGACTATAGTAAACCACCCGCCTCAGGCTATAGTAAACCTCCTCCCACCTCAGGGTATATAAACCTCCCGCCTCAGGGCATAGTAAACCTCTCGCCTCAGGAATAGTAAAATCTCTGCCTCAGGCTATAGTAAACCCTCCCTGCCTCAGGGCATAGTAAACCTCCCGCCCTCAGGCCATAGTAAACCTCCCACCTCAGGGTATAGTAAACCTCCTGCCCCGGCATAGTAAACTCCCACCTCAGGGTATAGTAAACCTCCTGCCTCAGGCTATAGTAAACCTCCCACCTCAGGGTATAGTAAACCACCCGCCTCAGGCTATAGTATACCTCCCACCTCAGGGTATAGTAAACCTCCTGCCTCAGGGTATAGTAAACCTCGCTCAGGAATAGTAAAATCTCTGCCTCAGGCTATAGTAAACCTCCTGCCTCAGGGTATAGTAAACCTCCTGCCTGTGGTGCATAGTAAACCTCCTGCCTCAGGGTATAGTAAACTCCACTCAGGGAATAACAGTAATCTCGCCTCAGGCTATAGTAAACCTCCTGCCTCAGGCATAGTAAACCTCCGCCTCAGGGTATAGCAAACCTCCCGCCTCAGGCATAGTAAACCTCCCGCCCAGGGTATAGCAAACCTCCTGCCTCAGGGTATAAAACCTCCCGCCCAAGACTATAGTAAACCTCCGCCTCAGACCATAGTAAACCTCCTGCCTCAGGGCATAGTAAACCTCCTGCCTCAGGGCATAGTGTAAACTCCTGCCTCAGACTATAGTAAACCTCCCGCCTCAGACCAAGTAAACCTCCTGCCTCAGACTATAGTAAACCTCTGCCTCAGACTATAGTAAACCTCCCCCACCTTAGGCATAAACCTCCCTGCCTCAGACTATAGTAAACCTCCCACCTCATCGTATAGGTCCCTCCCGCCTCAGGTATAGTAAACCTCCATCTCAGGGCATAGTAAACTCCCCACCCTTACTCGTATATAGTAAACCCTCCTGCCTCAGACTATAGTACACCTCCCACCTCAGGTATAGTAAACCCTCCTGCCTCAGACTATAGTGTAAACCCTCCCCACCTCAGGGTATAGTAAACTCCCCACCTCATCGTATAGTAAACCTTCTGCCTCAGACTAGTAAACCTCCCCACCTCAGGGTATAGTAAACTTCCTGCCTCAGGGTATAGTAAACCTCCCACCTCAGGGTATAGTAAACCTCCTGCCTCAGGGTATATACCTCCTGCCTCAGACTATAGTAAATCTCCTGGCTCATGGTATAGTAAACCTTCTGCCTCAGACTATAGTAAACCTCCCCACCATCGTATAGTAAAACCTGCCTCAGACTGGTAGTAAACCTTCCGCCTCAGGGCATAGTAAACCTCCCGCCCTGTGGTAAACTCCACCTCAGGCATAGTAAACCTCCCGCCTCAGACCATAGTAAACCTCCCACCAGGGTGCAGGTGTCCTTCCGCCTCAGGCATAGTGCAAACTCCCGCCTCAGGCATAGTGAACCTCCCCACCTCAGGCTATAGTAAACCCCTCCCGCCTCAGGGGTGAGGCAACCCCTGCCTCAGGGTATAGTGCAAACCTCCTGCCTCAGGGCATAGTAAACCTCCTGCCTCAGGCATAGTAAACCTCCCACCCCAGACCATAGTAAACCTCCCGCCTCAGGGTATAGTGTAAACCTCCCGCCTCATGCTATAGTAAACCTCCCGCCTCTGGTGTGGCTATAGTAAACCTCCTGCCTCAGGCTATAGTGTAAACCTCCCACCTCAGGCATAGTAAACCTCCCGCCTCAGGCATAGTGTAAACCTCCTGCCTCAGGGTATAGTAAACCTCCTGCCTCAGGCTATAGTAAACCCTCCCCACCTCAGGGGTATAGTAAACCTCCCACCTCAGGGTATAGTAAACCTCCTGCCCTCAGGGTATAGTAAACCTCCCGCCAGGGTATAGTAAACCTCCTGCCTCAGGGTATAGTAAACCTCCCACCTCATGGTATAGTAAACTTTCCGCCTCAGGGTATAAAAAACCTCCTGCCTCAGAGAGCATAGTAAACCTCCCGCCTCAGGGTATAGTAAACCTCCCCGCCTCAGACCATAGTAAACCTCCCACCTCAGGGTATAGTAAACCTCCTGCCTCAGGGTATAAACCTCCTGCCTCAGGGTATATAGTAAACCTCCTGCCTCAGGGTATACAGTAAACCTCCTGCCTCAGACCAGTAAACCTCCCCACCTCAGGGTATAGTAAACCTTCCGCCTCAGGGTATAGTAAACCCCGCCTCGGCATAGTAAACCTCCCACCTCATCGTATAGCAAACCTTCCGCCTCAGACTATAATAAACCTCCCACCTCAGGGCAGGTAAACCTTCCGCCTCATAGGGCAGGTAAAACCTCCCGCCTCAGGGCATAGGTAAACCTCCCCGCCCCAGGCATAGCAAACCTCCTGCCTCAGACCATAGTAAACCTCCACCTCAGGGTGGCAGTAAACCTCTGCCTCAGGGGTATAGTAAACCTCCCGCTCAGACTATAGTAAACCTCCCACCAGGGTATAGTAAACCTTCCGCCTCAGGGTATAGTGTAAACCTCCCACCTCAGGGTATAGTAAAACCTCTGCCTCAGGGTATAGTAAACCTCCCGCCTCAGGGTATAGTAAACCTCCTGCCTCAGGGTATATAGTAAACCCCCCACCTCAGGTATAGTAAACCTTCCGCTCAGGGTATAGTAAACTCCTGCCTCAGGGTATAGTAAACCTCCCGGCTCAGCAGGCATAGTAAACCTCCCGCCTCAGGGTATAGTAAACCTTCCGCCTCAGACTATAGTAAACCTCCTGCCTCAGGTATAGTAAACCCCGCCTCATGGTATAGTAAACCTCCCGCCTCAGGGCAGGGTAAACCTCCCGCCTCAGGCATAGTAAACCTCCCACCTCAGGTATATATAGTAAACCTCCTGCCTCAGACCATAGCAAACCTCCCACCTCAGGGTATAGTAAACCCTTCCGTCTCAGACTCTAGCAAACCTCCCACCTCATCGTATAGTAAACCTTCCGCCTCAGAGTAGTAAACTCTACCTTGTGGGTATAGTAAACTCTGCCTCAGGGCATATACCCCTGCCTCAGACTATAGTAAACCTCCTGCCCCACATGGTATAGTGCAAACCTCCCGCCCCAGGCATAGTAAACCTCCTGCCTCAGGGCATAGTAAACCTCCCACCTCAGGTATAGTAAACCTCCCGCCTCAGACCATAGTAAACCTCCCCACCTCAGGGTGTTAGTAAACCTTCCGCCTCAGACTATAGTAAACCCTCCCACCTCATCACTGTATAGTAAACCTTCCGCCTCAGACTATAAAAACCTCCACCTCAGGGTATAGTAAACCTCCCACCTCAGGTATAGTAAACCTCCTGCCTCAGGGTATGTGCAAACCTCCCACCTCAGGGTATAGTAAACCTCCTGCTCAGGGTATACCTCTCCTGCCTCAGACTATAGTAAACCTCCCACCTCAGGGTATAAACCTCCCACCTCATCGTATAGTAAACCTTCAACACCATAGTAAACCTCCCACCTTAGGGCATATAGTAAACCTCCTGCCTCAGGGTATAGTAAACCTCCCACCGGCATAAACCTCCCCGCCTCAGGTATATAGTATACCCGCCTCAGGGTATAGTAAACCTCCTGCCTCAGGGTATAGTAAACCTCCCACCCAGACTATAGTAAACCTCCTGCCTCAGGGTACAGTAAACCTCCTGCCTCATTGTATAGCAAACCTCCCGCCTCAGACTATGTGCAAACCTCCCGCCTCAGGGTATAGTAAACCTCCTGCCTCAGGGTATAGTGCATTCTCCTGCCTCAGGGTATAGTAAACCTCCCACCTCAGACTATAGTAAACCCCTGCCTCATTGTAAACCTCCTGCGTCAGGGTATAGTAAACCTCCTGCCTCAGACTATAGTAAACCTCCACCTCGGGGTATAGTAAACCTCCCGCGTGGGCGGGCAGTGCAAACCTCCTGCCTCACACATAGTAAACCTCCTGCCTCAGGGTATGTGAAACCTCCCGGCGTCAGGGTACAGTGTAAACCTCCCGCCTCAGGACTATAGTGTAAACCTCCTACCTCAGGGTATAGTAAACCTCCCCGCGTCAGGCATAGTAAACCTCCTGCCTCAGGCTAATGTGCAAACCTCCGCCTCATTGTATAGTAAACCTCCCGCCTCAGGCCATAGTAAACCTCCCGCTCAGGGTATAGTAAACCTCCCCTCAGGGTATAGTAAACCTCCTGCCACAGGCTTAGTAAACTCCTCCTGCCTCAGACCATAGTAAACCTCCTGCCCCAGACTATAGTAAACTCCTCCCACCTCAGGGCATAGTAAACCTCCTGCCTCAGGGTATAGTGCAAACCTCCTGCCTCAGGGTATAGTAAACCTCCTGCCTCAGGGCATAGTAAACCTCCCACCTCATGGTATAGTAACCTCCCACTCAGGCTATAGTGTGTAAACCTCCCGCCTCAGGGTATAGTAAACCTCCCACCAGGCTATAGTAAACCTCCCGCCTCAGGGTATAGTAAAACTCTCCTGCCTCAGGGTTCAGTAAAACCTCCCGCATTGTGGTATAGTAAACCTCCCGCCTCAGACTATAAAAAGTAAACCTCCTGCCTCAGGGTATAGTAAACCCTCCTGCCTCAGGGTATAGTAAACCCTCCTGCCTCAGGGTATACACCTCCTGCCTCAGCCATAGTAAAACCTCCTGCCTCAGACTATAGTAAACCTCCTCCCACCTCAGGGTATAGTAAACCTCCCACCTCAGGTATAGTAAACCTCCCTGCCTTGTGACTATATAGTAAACCTCCCGCCTCATGGTATAGTAAACTCCTGCCTCAGGGTATAAACTTCCCACCTCAGGCTATAGTAAACCTCCTGCCTCAGACTATAGTAACCTCCCCACCTCAGGGTATAGTAAACTCCCACCTCAGACTATAGTAAACCTCCCGCCTCATGGTATGGGGTGCAAACCTCCACTCAGGGTATAGTAAACCTCCCACCAATAGGGTATAGTAAACCTCCTGCCTCTGTATCATAGTGGGTAAACCTCCCCGCCTTCATGGTATAGTGCAACTGCCTCAGACTATAGTAAACCTCCTGCCTCATTGTATAGTAAACCCCTGCCTCAGATATAGTAAACCTCCTGCGTCAGGGCATAGTAAACCTCCTGCCTCAGGCATAGTGCAACCTCCGCCTCAGACTATAGTAAACCTCCTTACCTCAGGGTATAGTAACCTCCTGCCTCATTGTATAGTAAACCTCCCGCCTCAGACTCAGTAAACCTCCTGCCTCATTAGTAAACCTCCCGCCTCAGGCTATAGTAAACCTCCCGCCTCACAGGGTATAGTAAACCTTCCGCCTCAGGGTATAGTAAACCTCCCGCGCCCGGGTTTAGTAAACCTCCCGCCTCAGACCAGGCAAACCTCCCGCCTCATGGCATAGTAAACTCCCGCCTCAGACTATAGTAAACCCTCCCCCCTCATTGTATAGTAAAACCTGCCTCAGGCTATAGTAAACCTCGCCTCAGGGTATAGTGCAAACCTCCCGCCTCAGGCATAGTGCAATCCCGCGCCCGGGCATAGCAAACCTCCCGCCCCAGACTTTTAAAAACCTCCCCGCTCATTGTATAGTAAACCTCTCTGTCAGGGTATATAGTAAACCTCCACCCTTGGTGGGGCTATAGCAACCTCCTGCCTCAGGGTGCAAACCTCCTGCCCAGGGTATAGTAAACCTCCTGCCTCAGACTATAGTAAACCTTCCGCCTTCAGGGTATAGTAAACATCCCGTGCCTCAGGCATAGTAAACTTCCACCAGGCTACAAGTATTGGGGAACGTCCCGCCTCATGGTATAGTGCAAACCTCCTGCCTCAGGCTATAGTAACCCTCCTGCCTCATGGTGGTATAGTAAACCTCCCTGCCTCAGACCATAGTAAACCTCCTGCCTCAGTATAGTAAACCTCCTGCCTCATGGTATAGTGCAAACCTCCCACCAGGCTATAGCAAGCTTCCCGGCCTCATGGTATAGTAAACCTCCCGCCTCAGGTATAAACTCCCACCTCAGGCTAGTAAACCTCCTGCCTCAGACTATAGTAAACCACCCACCTCTGGCTATAGTAAACCTCCCGCCTCAGGGTATAGTAAACCTCCCACCTCAGGCTATAGTAAAACCTCCTGCCTCATGGTTTAGTAAACTCTGCCTCACAGGGTATAAACTCTCCACCTCAGGCTACAGTAAACCTCCCGCCTCAGACTATAGCAAACCCTCCACCTCAGGGCATAGTAAACCTCCTGCCTCAGGGTATAAACCTCCCGCTCAGACTATAGTAAACCTCCGCCTCATGGAATAGTAAACCTCCCGCCTCAGACTATAGTAAACTCCCACCTCAGGTATAGTAAACCTCCCACCTCAGGGTATAGTAAACCTCCTGCCTCAGGGTATAAAAAAAAAAAAAACCCCCGCTTCAGGCATAGTAAACCTCCCGCCTCAGCCTATAGTAAACCTCCCGCGCAGCACGGGCTTAGTAAACTTCTCACCAGACTATAGTAAACCTCCTGCCTCATTGTATAGTAAACTCCTGCCTCAGACCATAGTGAACCTCCCACCCCAGGCTATAGTAAACCTCCTGCCTCAGACTATAGTAAACCTCCTGCCTCATTGTATAGCAAACCTCCGCCTCAGACTATAGTAAAACCCTCCCGCCCAGACCATAGTAAACCTCCTGCCTCAGACTATAGTAAAAACCTCCCGCCTCAGACTATAGTAAATTTCCGCCTCAGGCTATGCAAACCTCCCGCCTCAGGGCATAGTAAAACCTTCCGCCCTAGGGTATTAATCCTCCTGCCTCAGACCATAGTAAACCTCCCGCTTCATGGTATAGTAAACCTCCTGCCTCAGCTGGCAGTAAACCTCCTGCCTCATGGCATAGCAAACCTCCTGCCTCAGGACTATAGTAAACCCTCCTGCCTCATGGTATGTAAACCTCCCACCTCAGGCTAAAGTAAAATCCTCCTGCCTCAGGCTATAGTGCAACCTCCTTCCCTCAGGCTATAGTAAACCTCCTGCCTCAGACATAGTAAACCTCCCGCCTCAGGGTATAAACCTCCCACCTCAGGCTATAGTAAACCTCCTGCCTCAGGCATAGACCCCTGCCTCAGGGCATAGTAAACCTCCTGCCTCAGGGTATAGTAAAACCTCCCCAGGGTATAGTAAACCTCCCACCTCAGGGCATAGTAAACCTCCTGCATTGTATAGTAAACCTCCTGCCTCAGGCTATAGTAAACCTCCCGCCTCAGGCATAGTGCAAACTCCTGCCCCAGACCATAGTAAACCTCCCACCTCAGGGCAGGGCAAACTCCCTGCCTCAGACTATAGTAAACCTCCCACCTCAGGGAGCAGTAAAACCTCCTGCCTCAGGCTATAGCAAACCCCTGCCTCAGGGCTATAGTAAACCTCTCGCGGTCAAGCCATAGTAAACCTCCTGCCCAGGCTATAGCACACCTCCCGTCTCAGGGTATAGTAAACCTCCCGCCCTGTGTTAGTAAACCTCCTGCCTCAGGCTATTAAACCTCCTGCCTCAGCAGTAAACCCGCGCCTCAGTCTATAGCAAACCTTCCTCCTCAGGCTAGTAAACCTCCCGCCTTAGGCTATTGTAAACCTCCCACCTCAGGGTATAGTAAACCGCCTCCTCAGGCCATAGCAAACCCACCCGGCCTCAGGCCATAGTAAACCACCCGCCCAGGGCATAGTAAACCTCCTGCCTCAGGGTATAGTAAACTCCCGCCTCAGGCCATAGTAAACCTCCTGCCTCAGGGTATAGTAAACCTCCTGCCTCAGGGTATAGTAAAACCCCGCCCAGACTATAGTAAACCTCCCACCAGGTGGTGCAAACCTCCCGCCTCAGACTATAGTAAACCTCCCACCTCAGGGTGAGGCAACCTGCCTCAGGCTATAGTGAACCTCCTGCCTCAGGGCTATAGCAAAACCTCTCGCGTCAAGCCATAGTAAACCTCCCGCCCAGGCTATAGCACACCTCCCGTCTCAGGGCATAGTAAACCTCCCCGCGTCTCAGGCATAGTAAACCTCCCGCCTTGCTATTGGTAAACCTCCTGCCTCAGGGCATAGTAAACCTTCTGCCTCAGCTCCATAGTAAACCTCCTCAGGCCAGCAAACCTCCTGCCTTAGCCTATTGTAAAACTCCCCACCAGGGTATAAACTGCCTCCCTCGTGCCATAGTGTAAACCACCCGCTCAGGCAGTAGTGCAAACCACCCGCCTCAGTATAAAACCTGCCTCAGGCATAGTGCAACCTCCTGCCTCAGCTGGCAGTAAACCTCCCGCCTCAGGCATAGGTAAACCTCCCGCCTCAGGGTATAGTAAACTCCCGCCTTAGGCTATTGTAAACCTCCCCGCCTCAGGCCATAGTAAACCTCCTGCCTCAGGGTATAAGTAAACCTCCCGCCTCAGGCTATAGTAAACCCTCCCGGGCGTCAGGGTATAGGTAACCTCCCGCCTCAGGGTATAAACCTCCTGCCTCAGGCTATAGTAAACCTCCTGCCTCAGGCTACAGTAAAGTCCTCCCGCCTCAGACTATAGTAAACCTCCCACCTCAGGGCATAGCAAACCTCCCGCCTCAGGGTATAGCAACCTCCTGCCTCAGGGCATAGTAAACCTCCCACCAGGGTATAGTAAAACCTCCTGCCTCAGGGTGGGCCTCCCGCATCAGGGGGTGTATAGTAAACCTCCTGCCTCAGGGTATAGTAAACCTCTGCCTCAGGCTATAAACCAACGCCTCAGGCTATAGTGTAAACCTGCCTCAGGCATAGTAAACCCCCACCTCAGGGTATAGGAAACCTCCTGCCTCAGGGTATAGTGTAAACCTCCTGCCTCAGGGCAGGCAAACCTCCCACCAGGGCATAGTAAACCTCCTGCCTCAGGTATACAGTAAACTCCCCGCATCAGGGCATAGTAAACCCTCCTGCCTCAGGGTATAGAACCTCTGCCTCAGGCTATAGTAAAACCACCTGCCTCAGGCTATAGTAAACCCTCCTGCCCAGGGCATACAGTAAACCTCCACCTCAGGTATAGTAAACCTCCGCCTCAGGGCATAGTAAACCTCCGCCTCAGTGCATAGTAAACCTCCATCTCAGGGCATAGTAACCTCCTGCCTCAGGGTATAGTAAATCTTTCCGCCCTCAGGGTATAGTAAAATTCCCTGCCCTGGTTTATAGTAAACCTCCTGCCTCAGGGTATAGTGCAAACCTCCCCGCCTCAGGGTATAGCAAACCCCGCCTCAGGGCATAGTGCAAACCTCCGCCTCAGGGCAGTAAACCTCCTGCCTCAGCCTATAGTAAACCTCTGCCTCAGTGGTATAGTAAACCTCCCGCCTCAGGGTATAGTAAACCTCCCACCTCAGGGCAGGTAAATCTCCTGCCTCAGACTATAGTAAACCTCCCGCCTCAGCCTGAAAAACCTCCCCCACCCTGTGGTATAGTAAACTTCCCTGCCTCAGGCCATAGTAAACCTCCCTCTCAGGCTATAGTAAACCTCCTGCCTCAGGGTATAGTAAACCTCCTGCCTCAGGCATAGTAAATCTCCCACTTCAGACCATAGTAAACCTCCCGCCTCA
>NW_024735572.1:0-16468 GCF_018991925.1 Homarus americanus | reverse complement strand
GCCACCTCATTGGCCACGAGTGCCGCATGCGTCATCCGCAAGCTACGCCCCACCTCCAAGAGGGAGGGACGGCCTTGGATGAACGATACTACCGCTGCGTCCACAGCACGCCACCTACTCCCACAAAACCGTGGGCGAAGCCACACCAGGACCACCTGTAGTAGCAACCACAACAACATGACTGGACGAGGCAAAGGAGGCAAGGGACTTGGAAAGGGTGGCGCCAAGCGTCATCGTAAGGTGCTTCGTGACAACATCCAGGGTATCACCAAGCCCGCCATTCGTCGTCTAGCCCGGCGTGGAGGTGTTAAACGTATATCCGGCCTCATCTACGAGGAGACCCGCGGCGTCCTCAAGGTGTTTCTGGAGAACGTCATCCGTGACGCCGTCACCTACACCGAGCACGCAAAAAGGAAGACCGTCACCGCCATGGATGTGGTGTATGCCCTGAAACGGCAGGGCCGCACCCTTTATGGTTTTGGTGGTTAATCAACCTGATGGACGGGCGCACACCACCACCACCACCACGACAAACAAATATACGGACTTAATTTTAGGTCCACATTTAAATCGCTAAAGAGTTGGTTAGACACTGAGTAAATCGTTGAAAATATATCCAATAACATGATCCTCTCTAATTCTGGACTTGTGGTATGAGTATAGGTTGTGTGTGAACGTGTTGGAACCACTTCCTAATAATTGTCAGTCAGTCAGTCAGTCAACATTCACCTAACCTCCAGGTACCTCACCTAACTTCCTGTAGCGTCACCGAACCTCACGAAATGTAACCCAATGTAGTTTATAATCTATCCTAACATGACATAACATAACCACGCACTATATTACTTCGGTAAGAGTAATGAGTTTTAATACACAAAGTTGCAGTTATCATTCATTCATACATACATACATACATACATACATACATACATACATACATAACATGCTAGTGGCAGGGGGGGATTGAAGTGAATTTTAGGAGGATAGAATAGGTGCAGTGGCTAAACAGCGCTTGCGTGAGGGACTTTAAGCAACAACTCGCCTGGATGCGGCAGGATAGAGTCAGGTCAAGCGTCCGGTGCATGTTGGGTTCCGCCATGGTTTCTCAGTGTTTGGTCGGCTTGATTGTGTGTGTTGTTTTCTTGTTTGGAGGAAATGTCTTGGTATTCTTCTTCTTAGCTTGAAGTTGATTTTCTTCTAACTCTTCTCCTCTTGTTGTTCGTCTTCCTCGTGTCTGCTATCATTCTGTAAAGACTCTCTATATGTATGTAGGTATGAGTGAGTAACAGTTGCCGGTTACAGTGATACTTCATATTCGTTGGTGTTGTACTGTATGGCTTCGGTATTTCTTAATATACAAACGGCACCGTTAGGGGATTGAGGTATTTAAAAACCAGCCTGCATTACTTATATATAGAAATAAATAATGTGGCTTGGACAATAATGACGACTACTCTCTCCTACCTTCCCCAAACAAGGGCTTTTCGAAAGTATACATTGGACACAAATGACTTAGTACATCATAAATTGGTGGTTTAACAAAAGCCATCATTAGAGAAAGGTGAAGGAGCACACAGTGAACATACAGATTAATGTTTGCACGCGTAGATCATGTAAGGTGAGATGTTGAACACCAGACACGTAGTGTAGTAACTCCCTCACAGATGGCGTTATGAGGGGCCTGATGATGTAGCAGTTACCTCACAGATGGTGTTATGAGGAACTTCACATGATGATGCTGTAGCAAAACATTCACTACGGGGTGTCGTAGCATCTTGGGGACACCACGTGGTCCACATGACTCACTCATTCAAGTGGGTGAGGTGTGGTCCCAGGCCTCTCTATCGTGGAGTCTCAGGGGAAGTATAACCGGGTACCTGGGACCTCACTGTGTGAAGGTGGTTAGTTAGCTTGGGTAAGACCAACTGTCGAAGAAAGCTAATGAGTTAAGCACTGTTCACCACTATTCATCACTGGTTCCATTCCTTGGCCAAATGAGATAGTACCTTATGGCAAGAACTTGTTGATAGTCCGCTGGGGAGGAGGGTTCAGGGGAGTGAGTTGGTATGGGCCAACATATAAATAATAATAATAATAATAATAATTAACGGTTTATTGAAAGAGCTTGGCAGCCAGAAGACTGAAAATATACAGTTACATATTTGGGGAATGGGTTACGAATTACAAATAATATACAAGTAACATGAGTGACACAAATAAGACATATAATAACTAGCTGGGGAAAAGCTCAAACTACAGTTCATTTCAACATAGTGACAGTGCAAGGAGTAGTGTTTACTGGGAGTGAGTACACTGATTTATTACAAGTTATCGATAATTTTTACAATGGTTGGGACTGGGCTGTTCTTATAGCGATCAGTTCGTGCACGTATGGGCTGGGCTGGATGCGGTTGTGGTGTCAAAGAGCAATTCTCGGACTAGGGATCTCAGGTGGTAGTAGGAGCCGGTGTCGGGGATGGTGTAGAAGCTTCTTACCAAATTTGCAGATGAGGTCGTGGTGATGGTCAGTGAGAGTCTAAAGGGTCAGTGTGTTGAGCGCTTCTTGATATGTGGAGTAGGAAGGGTAGAGAATAATCTTGCATGGCCTCTTTTGCACTTTTTCGAGGTGTTTACGTTGTGTGGCATTTAGGGAGGAAGACCAGGTGGAGGAGGCATAGGTGAGCTTGGGAAGTATGAATGTTGTGTAAACACTGAGGAGCTCGTGTGCAGGACCACCGAGGGACTTGAGTCGGCGTAGGAGGTGGAGACGGAAACTGGAGGATTTGATAACTTCACTGACGTGTGGTTTCTAATTTAGTTTGTTGTCTA
Source organism: Homarus americanus (assembly GCF_018991925.1). Lineage (NCBI taxonomy): Eukaryota > Metazoa > Arthropoda > Malacostraca > Decapoda > Nephropidae > Homarus > Homarus americanus. Next base: position 13,639 of record NW_024735572.1, on the reverse strand, counting down.
TATGTATGTGTGTGTGTGTGTGTGTGTGTGTGTGTGTGTGTGTGTGTGTGTGTGTATACTACTGTACTTTTTAGATCCTCCTACGCAACCTAACCTATTATAGTTAAGTATAGTAGGCTATACACTATTTTGTTAGTATGTGTTATAAAATGAAATTGCATGTTATTATTATTAATATTATTATTATTAATATTATTATTATTATTATTATTATTATTAGTAGTAGTAGTAGTATTATTATTATTATTATTGTTATTATTATTACATGTTAATATAATACTAAGTTGCCCGCCAGATTTCCTCAGAGATGGGAGGAGCACATTGGCGGCGGTGTTGTTTATACTCCGCCCGATTACTGATTCCTATTCACCGAGCCAGAGCTGGCGGGCGGCGTGTTATGTGCCACGTTTTGTTTCCCATTGGGCGTACCGCTCAGCTGGGGAGTAGGAGATTTCATAAAAAGAAAGTTTGAGTGGAGAGCACACCTTTTCCTTCACATACAGTTATCTTAGACCATCTACTAGTATAATAGTTTGCACAAAAATACTCTACACTCTTTCTAGGTTATTGTTATTTTTTTTTTTTTTTTTTTGACTTCTCATCAGATTGTGCATTCAACTAATATACACTATTAGTGTGTTTATTATTATGTTTTATAGTATTATTTCGTATAATATTGGGTAACACAATTATAGTCACTAGTATAGTATATTATTGGGGTTTATAGCAGTTTGTGGTCTAATAGTATCATGCTTTATGAGTGGTGTTCTATGTAGTGATGATTAGGCAATAAAATATGCTTTGGGTGTTTATAGCAGTTTTTGTGGTCTACTAGTATCATGCTTTATGGGTGGTGTTCTATGTAGTGATGATTAGGCCATAAAATATGCTTTTGGTTTATTGCTAACAAAATATACTTTGCTCTACCGCTGTAGTGCAAAACATGGTGAAACTTACATACACCGTTAATAAAGTATTGATGAAGAAGAAGAAGAAGAAGAAGAAGAAGAAGAAGAAGAAGTACGAGGAAGAATTGTGGAGGGAATGAACAGTGAGACAATGTAAAGCCTCCGGGATGGCGGCAGCGTTTCTGTTATTAATATATAATAAGACAATAGGAAAATATGTTGTTGTCTCTACCTGTATTATTACCTTTGCGATAGCATGGTTCAATTTGGGGAGGACAGAGGAAGGAGCAGGAGGTTAGGAAGGGAGAGATAGTGTCTGTGATCCTCGGGTCACCACTCCTCGGATTGTGTCAGTTCAAGTTTAGAAGCTCCAACAACTTTCCCTGAATACGAATTCGCAACCTTTCGATTTACAACAGGTACCTACTTACTGCTACAGTAGGTAGGTGAACAGGGACCAAGGGGGCTAGGAATAGTGTCCAAACAACTTGCTCCTGCCTGCCTGTGTGATGTAGTCGTGGCCAGAATTAGGTTAGGATACAGACACATCTGGCAAGTTAGTAACGCTGTACCCATACCGGAACACTCAGCATGTAAACTTTGTGATACACCTTTAAAGCACTATATTATTGAATGTGACACTGTCAAAGACTTCAGGCCACCTCACTTATTGTATCTTGAACTATGTCATTACTTCATTGAGGACATTACATTCTTGCTCTTTATCCCAAATTGGCTAGCCCACACTGGTAAATGTGTACTGTACTGTCAATGAATCTGATGTATTTCTTTGTGTATGAACCTGACTGAAAATAAGGTCGCCTCCCTTGCTGCTGCTGCTGCTAAAGCTGCTTCTTGCGCCCTTCTAAGTCCCGTTTAAGTCCCCCACCCCAGGCCCCCACAACCGCCCTTCACATCTACACCATTCTAAAATCAATTTCACTCAATTTCCACAATACTATGCTAATTACACGTAAAATAGAGTGTTATCCTGCAAAACGTTGATGTCGTATATTTCTCTCTTTAAGTGATATCCTGTGGCTCCGAAAGGAGCCTGTTTGGTTAGGTTGTCTTGTGTGAACGAACCTTGGGTTCTTATTTCTTCTCTGTCTTCTTGGGGAGGAGCACAGCTTGGATGTTAGGAAGGACACCCCCTTGGGCAATGGTGACTCCAGATAGGAGCTTGTTCAGCTCCTCGTCATTGCGAATGGCAAGCTGAAGATGACGCGGGATAATGCGGGTCTTCTTGTTGTCGCGGGCGGCGTTACCGGCCAGCTCGAGCACTTCTGCTGCCAGGTACTCCATGACGGCTGCAAGGTACACAGGGGCACCTGCACCAACACGCTCAGCATAGTTGCCTTTACGCAAGAGACGGTGGATCCTACCCACGGGGAACTGGAGTCCGGCCCTGCTAGAACGGGACTTTGACTTGCCCTTCACCTTGCCTCCCTTGCCGCGTCCTGACATGTTGCTGCTGCTGCTTTTCGTGATAGGAGTTAAATTTCCTCGGGCCACCTTGGTCTTTTATACCAAGCTCAGGATCAGGCCAGGTGGCCGTCTCGCGGACCCAACCAATGTAAGAGAGCCGTAGCTGCAGCCAGTCTGATCCTGAGCGGCCCGCTCGGTATATAAGGAAAAGTTAGTCGGGCCAGTTTTCAATTCTCTCGCTCCGCGCCACGAGTAACTGTGCCGCCATGCCTCCCAAAACTTCCGGAAAGGCTGCCAAGAAGGCTGGAAAGGCCCAGAAGGCCATTGCCAAGGGTGACAAGAAGAAGAAGCGCAGGAGGAAGGAAAGCTACAGCATCTACATCTACAAGGTACTGAAGCAAGTGCACCCCGACACAGGAGTCTCCTCCAAAGCTATGTCCATCATGAACTCTTTCGTGAACGACATCTTCGAGCGCATCGCTGCCGAGGCTTCCCGCCTGGCGCACTACAACAAACGCTCCACCATTACAAGTCGGGAAATCCAGACAGCTGTCCGACTCTTGCTGCCCGGTGAACTGGCCAAGCATGCCGTGTCTGAGGGCACCAAGGCTGTCACCAAGTACACCTCTTCCAAGTAAGAGGTTACTTGTGCACAACAAACACGCCATCCCACTACTACAACTTAATCGGCTCCATCGGAGCCACAGTTACATGTTAAAGAGACAGTTACCGACAGTGATATATTGAGAGGGAAATAAAAAAAAAAAAAAATTATAATAATCTGCATTCTCTATTGGCGTAGAAACCGGACTAAATCGAAACATAATAAATAAATAAATAAATTCTGCGTGGAGTACTTTTACACCCACTGCAAAGTGACATACATGGAGTGTGTTTGGGCTTCATTTCATGTTTGCAGCACGCCTATTTCATGTAAATAATTTATTTTATTTTATTGTATTTTATTGTATTTTCTTTTATTTTATTTATTTATTTACTTACTTATTCTTTATATATTTATTTGTTACTAGCTCTTGTTTGTTGCACCCACCCACCTCCCGAATTGATGACCTACTATACATTCGTGCCTGCACGAATGTTACCAACTTACCGTTAGGCGATTTGGGTAACCGAAATTAACGCTCTCCTACCACCAACCATTTCGATTGTCATGACAATTATCTTCAGAACAGTTCTTTGGCCCTGAGAAGGGCCGAGTTATAGATGTCTGGTAGGTTTTGTTGTGCTTTTTCTTTTTCCCCAAGGAAGAGGACTTAAGCACGCTCTCCGCGGATGCGCCGGGCCAGCTGGATGTCCTTGGGCATGATGGTAACGCGCTTGGCGTGAATGGCACACCGGTTGGTGTCCTCGAAAAGACCCACCAGGTAAGCCTCAGAGGCTTCCTGCAGAGCCATGACGGCAGACGACTGGAAGCGCAGGTCAGTCTTGAAATCCTGGGCGATCTCACGCACCAGGCGCTGGAAGGGCAGCTTCCTGATGAGTAGCTCTGTGCTCTTCTGGTAACGACGGATCTCACGAAGGGCGACGGTTCCGGGCCTGTAACGATGGGGCTTCTTGACACCACCGGTGGCTGGGGCGGACTTGCGAGCTGCCTTGGTGGCAAGCTGCTTCCGTGGAGCCTTGCCTCCAGTGGACTTGCGGGCAGTCTGTTTAGTACGGGCCATCTCGACGACGAAATAGTCAATACGGGCGGCCCGAATCGAATCGAAAAATGCTAGTGACAGGGGGGAAGGAGGTTCAGGAGAAGAATAAAGGGAGGAGTGAAGTGAATTTTAGGAGGAGAGAACAGATGCAGTGGCTAAACACCGCTTGCGTGAGGGATTATAAGATGGGGGCAGCAGCAACAACCCGGCTGGACGCGGCAGGGAGGCGACAAGACAAGGCCAGGCTAGCGTCAGGTCAAGCGTCAGGTCAAGCGTCAGGTCAGGCGTCAGGTGCGTGGTGGGTTGGGCAATGGATGTTCAGTGCTTGGTCGGCTTGATTGTGTTTTGGTTTCTTGTGTGGAGGGGATGTCTTGGTCTTCTTAGCTTGATGTCGATTTTCTTCTCTCTCTCCTTCTCTTCTTGCTCTCTTGAATTGTCCATTCGCTTGTGTTTGGGTCTTCTTGTTCGTCTTCCTCGTATTTTAAGTCCTCATAGGTGTGGAAGAATTCAGAGAGGGAGAGGTTGACCACGTGGGCTTCAGCACCACTGGCCGCGTGGGCTTCAGCACCACTGGCCGCGTGGGCTTCAGCACCACGGGCCACGTGGTGTTCTTGGTTCTGTGTGGTGGGCTGCTTCTGTTGAGTTTTCTTTTCTTGGTTTTTCTTTACTGCTGGTTTTTTCTTTTCTTGGGAGCGTACAGCAAGGAGGGCCTCTTTGTAGCTCAGTTTTTTCTCAAGACGAGCCTTGGCTACCCTGCATTCCTCCTTCCATCTGGGGCAGGTCCGGTCGGCGGAGGAGTGTGGGCCACCACAGGCAACGCATTTTTTCTCTGTGTTGGGGCAGGCCGTGTAGCGGTGTCCAGGGCTGCCACACATGGAGCAGGTGTCTTCCTGCGCCTCACACTTGTTTACAGTGTGTCCATGGTGCTGGCATTTGTAACACCGTTTCGGTCTGCAGTAGGGCTTGACTGGCATAGTTACCCACGCCAGTTGAGCTTCCTTGGGTAGGGTGGAGTGGTGTCCGATGAGGGCAGTGGTGTCGGACAGCTTCTTCACAACTTGGAGCTGCTGCTCCTTGAGGAGCTCACTCAGCTCTGCTTTGTCCATGTGGGCAATTTCGGCGTGGGAAATTACACCCAGCTTCAAGTTGTCCCACATGAAGGCAAACATTTTAAAAGGAATGCCGTTGATGTCTGGGATCTCCGCGAGTTGAGCGGGCATGCCCATCTCGGCGAAGGTGATCTTGATGTCACCATGGAGCTTTAGGCGTTCTACCTTGGTGACCCCCACGATCCCATTAGCTTCGAAAAACTTCTGGAGAACTAGGAGGTTTAGTTTCTTGGGGCAGGTCGGCGTGTCCGGACGTATCTGCGCCACGTTAACAAACTCGTATCCGTTCATGGTGAGGGAGAGAGAGTGTGTGTGTGTAAAGTGGCGTCGGCAGGCGGGCGGGCTTATATACAGACATTCTCCACCTCAGTGGCCACCTCATTGGCCACGAGTTCCGCATGCGTCATCCGCAAGCTACGCCCCACCTCCAAGAGGGAGGGACGGCCTTGGATGAACGATACTACCGCTGCGTCCACAGCACGCCACCTACTCCCACCAAACCGTGGGCGAAGCCACACCAGGACCACCTGTAGTAGCAACCACAACAACATGACTGGACGAGGCAAAGGAGGCAAGGGACTTGGAAAGGGTGGCGCCAAGCGTCATCGTAAGGTGCTTCGTGACAACATCCAGGGTATCACCAAGCCCGCCATTCGTCGTCTAGCTCGGCGTGGAGGTGTTAAACGTATATCCGGCCTCATCTACGAGGAGACCCGCGGCGTCCTCAAGGTGTTTCTGGAGAACGTCATCCGTGACGCCGTCACCTACACCGAGCACGCAAAAAGGAAGACCGTCACCGCCATGGATCTGGTGTATGCCCTGAAACGGCAGGGCCGCACCCTTTATGGTTTTGGTGGTTAATCAACCTGATGGACGGGCGCACACCACCACCACCACCACGACAAACAAATATACGGACCTAATTTTAGGTCCACATTTAAATCGCTAAAGAGTTGGTTAGACACTGAGTAAATCGTTGAAAATATATCCAATAACATGATCCTCTCTAATTCTGGACTTGTGGTATGAGTATAGGTTGTGTGTGAACGTGTTGGAACCACTTCCTAATAATTGTCAGTCAGTAAGTCAACATCCACCTAACCTCCAGGTACCTCACCTAACTTCCTGTAGCGTCACCGAACCTCACGAAATGTAACCCAATGTAGTTTATAATCTATCCTAACATGACATAACATAACCACGCACTATATTACTTCGGTAAGAGTAATGAGTTTTAATACACAAAGTTGCAGTTATCATTCATTCATACATACATACATACATACATACATACATACATACATACATACATACATACATACATACATACATACATAGCTAGTGGCAGGGGGGATTGAAGTGAATTTTAGGAGGATAGAATAGGTGCAGTGGCTAAACAGCGCTTGCGTGAGGGACTTTAAGCAGCAACTCGCCTGGATGCGGCAGGATAGAGTCAGGTCAAGCGTCCGGTGCATGTTGGGTTCCGCCATGGTTTCTCAGTGTTTGGTCGGCTTGATTGTGTGTGTTGTTTTCTTGTTTGGAGGAAATGTCTTGGTATTCTTCTTCTTAGCTTGAAGTTGATTTTCTTCTAACTCTTCTCCTCTTGTTGTTCGTCTTCCTCGTGTCTGCTATCATTCTGTAAAGACTCTCTATATGGATGTAGGTATGAGTGAGTAACAGTTGCCGGTTACAGTGATACTTCATATTCGCTGGTGTTGTACTGTATGGCTTCGGTATTTCTTAATATACAAACGGCACCGTTAGGGGATTGAGGTATTTAAAAACCAGCCTGCATTACTTATATATAGAAATAAATAATGTGGCTTGGACAATAATGACGACTACTCTCTCCTACCTTCCCCAAACAAGGGCTTTTCGAAAGTATACATTGGACACAAATGACTTAGTACATCATAAATTGGTGGTTTAACAAAAGCCCTCATTAGAGAAAGGTGAAGGAGCACACAGTGAACATACAGATTAATGTTTGCACGCGTAGATCATGTAAGGTGAGATGTTGAACACCAGACACGTAGTGTAGTAACTCCCTCACAGATGGCGTTATGAGGGGCCTGATGATGTAGCAGTTACCTCACAGATGGTGTTATGAGGAAATTCACATGATGATGCTGTAGCAAAACATTCACTACGTGTTGTCGTAGCATCTTGGGGACACCACGTGGTCGACATGACTCACTCATTCAAGTGGGTGAGGTGTGGTCCCAGGCCTCTCTATCGTGGAGTCTCAGGGGAAGTATAACTGGGTACCTGGGACCTCACTGTGTGAAGGTGGTTAGCTAGCTTGGGTAAGACTCAACTGCCGAGTTGTTTTTCACTGAGTTAAGCACTGTTCACCACTATTCATCACTGGTTCCATTCCTTGGCCAAATGAGATAGTACCTTATGGCAAGAACTTGTTGATAGTCCGCTGGGGAGGAGGGTTCAGGGGAGTGAGTTGGTATGGGCCAACATATAAATAATAATAATAAATAATAATAATTAACGGTTTATTGAAAGAGCTTGGCAGCCAGAAGGCTGAAAATATACAGTTACATATTTGGGGAATGGGTTACGAATTACAAATAATATACAAGTAACATGAGTGACACAAATAAAACATATAATAACTAGCTGGGGAAAAGCTCAAACTACAGTTCATTTCAACATAGTGACAGTGCAAGGAGTAGTGTTTACTGGGAGTGAGTACACTGATTTATTACAAGTTATCGATAATTTTTACAATGGTTGGGACTGGGCTGTTCTTATAGCGATCAGTTCGTGCACGTATGGGCTGGGCTGGATGCGGTTGTGGTGTCGAAGAGCAATTCTCGGACTAGGGATCTCAGGTGGTAGTAGGAGCCGGTGTCGGGGATGGTGTAGAAGCTTCTTACCAAATTTGCAGATGAGGTCGTGGTGATGGTCAGTGAGAGTCTAAAGGGTCAGTGTGTTGAGCGCTTCTTGATATGTGGAGTAGGAAGGGTAGAGAATAATCTTGCATGGCCTCTTTTGCACTTTTTCGAGGTGTTTACGTTGTGTGGCATTTAGGGAGGAAGACCAGGTGGAGGAGGCATAGGTGAGCTTGGGAAGTATGAATGTTGTGTAAACACTGAGGAGCTCGTGTGCAGGACCACCGAGGGACTTGAGTCGGCGTAGGAGGTGGAGACGGAAACTGGAGGATTTGATAACTTCACTGACGTGTGGTTTCTAATTTAGTTTGTTGTCTATATGTATGTGTGTGTGTGTGTGTGTGTGTGTGTGTGTGTGTGTGTGTGTATACTACTGTACTTTTTAGATCCTCCTACGCAACCTAACCTATTATAGTTAAGTATAGTAGGCTATACACTATTTTGTTAGTATGTGTTATAAAATGAAATTGCATGTTATTATTATTAATATTATTATTATTAATATTATTATTATTATTATTATTATTATTATTAGTAGTAGTAGTAGTATTATTATTATTATTATTGTTATTATTATTACATGCTAATATAATACTAAGTTGCCCGCCAGATTTCCTCAGAGATGGGAGGAGTACATTGGCGGCGGTGTTGTTTATACTCCGCCCGATTACTGATTCCTATTCACCGAGCCAGAGCTGGCGGGCGGCGTGTTATGTGCCACGTTTTGTTTCCCATTGGGCGTACCGCTCAGCTGGGGAGTAGGAGATTTCATAAAAAGAAAGTTTGAGTGGAGAGCACACCTTTTCCTTCACATACAGTTATCTTAGACCATCTACTAGTATAATAGTTTGCACAAAAATACTCTACACTCTTTCTAGGTTGTTGCTATTTTTTTTTTTTTTTTTTTTGACTTCTCATCAGATTGTGCATTCAACTAATATACACTATTAGTGTGTTTATTATTATGTTTTATAGTATTATTTCGTATAATATTGGGTAACACAATTAGAGTCACTAGTATAGTATATTATTGGGGTTTATAGCAGTTTGTGGTCTAATAGTATCATGCTTTATGAGTGGTGTTCTATGTAGTGATGATTAGGCAATAAAATATGCTTTGGGGTTTTATAGCAGTTTTTGTGGTCTACTAGTATCATGCTTTATGGGTGGTGTTCTATGTAGTGATGATTAGGCCATAAAATATGCTTTTGGTTTATTGCTAACAAAATATACTTTGCTCTACCGCTGTAGTGCAAAACATGGTGAAACTTACATACACCGTTAATAAAGTATTGATGGAAGAAGAAGAAGAAGAAGAAGAAGAAGAAGAAGAAGAAGAAGAAGAAGAAAAAGAAGAAGAAGAAGAAGTAAGAGGAAGAATTGTGGAGGGAATGAACAGTGAGACAATGTAAAGCCTCCGGGATGGCGGCAGCGTTTCTGTTATTAATATATAATAAGACAATAGGAAAATATGTTGTTGTCTCTACCTGTATTATTACCTTTGCGATAGCATGGTTCAATTTTGGGAGGACATAGGAAGGAGCAGGAGGTTAGGAAGGGATTTGTAGTGGGAGAGATAGTGTCTGTGATCCTCGGGTCACCACTCCTCGGATTGTGTCAGTTCAAGTTTAGAAGCTCCAACAACTTTTCCTGAATACGAATTGGCAACCTTTCGATTTACAACAGGTACCTACTTACTGCTACAGTAGGTAGGTGAACAGGGACCAAGGGGGCTAGGAAGAGTGTCCAAACAACTTGCTCCTGCCTGCCTGTGTGATGTAGTCGTGGCCAGAATTAGGTTAGGATACAGACACATCTGGCTAGTTAGTAACGCTGTACCCATACCGGAACACTCAGCATGTAAACTTGGTGATACACCTTTAAAGCACTACTATATTATTGAATGTGACACTGTCAAAGACTTCAGGCCACCTCCCTTATTGTATCTTGAACTATGTCATTACTTCATTGAGGACATTACATTCTTGCTGTTTATCCCAAATTGGCTAGCTAGCCCACACTGATTAGTCTACAATTACAATATGACTCCAATGTATGCTGCTGGTAAATGTGTACTGTCAATGAACCAGAGTGAAAATAAGGTCGCCTCCCTGGCTCCTGCTGCTTCTTGCGCCCTTCTAAGTCCCGTTTAAGTCCCCCACCCCAGGCCCCCACAACCGCCCTTCACATCTACACCATTCTAAAACAATTTCACTCAATTCCCACAATACTATGCTAATTACACGTAAAATAGAGTGTTATCCTGCAAAACGTTGATGTCGTATATTTCTCTCTTTAAGTGATATCCTGTGGCTCCGAAAGGAGCCTGTTTGGTTAGGTTGTCTTGTGTGAACGAACCTTGGGTTCTTATTTCTTCTCTGTCTTCTTGGGGAGGAGCACAGCTTGGATGTTAGGAAGGACACCCCCTTGGGCAATGGTGACTCCAGACAGGAGCTTGTTCAGCTCCTCGTCATTGCGAATGGCAAGCTGAAGATGACGCCGGATAATGCGGGTCTTCTTGTTGTCGCGGGCGGCGTTACCGGCCAGCTCGAGCACTTCTGCTGCCAGGTACTCCATGACGGCTGCAAGGTACACAGGTGCACCTGCACCAACACGCTCAGCATAGTTGCCTTTACGCAAGAGACGGCGGATCCTACCCACGGGGAACTGGAGTCCGGCCCTGCTAGAACGGGACTTTGACTTGCCCTTCACCTTGCCTCCCTTGCCGCGTCCTGACATGTTGCTGCTGCTGCTTTTCGTGATAGGAGTTAAATTTCCGCCCGCCACCTTGGTCTTTTATACCAAGCTCAGGATCAGGCCAGGTGGCCGTCTCGCGGACCCAACCAATGTAAGAGAGCCGTAGCTGCAGCCAGTCTGATCCTGAGCGGCCCGCTCGGTATATAAGGAAAAGTTAGTCGGGCCAGTTTTCAATTCTCTCGCTCCGCGCCACGAGTAACTGTGCCGCCATGCCTCCCAAAACTTCCGGAAAGGCTGCCAAGAAGGCCGGAAAGGCCCAGAAGGCCATTGCCAAGGGTGACAAGAAGAAGAAGCGCAGGAGGAAGGAAAGCTACAGCATCTACATCTACAAGGTACTGAAGCAAGTGCACCCCGACACAGGAGTCTCCTCCAAAGCTATGTCCATCATGAACTCTTTCGTGAACGACATCTTCGAGCGCATCGCTGCCGAAGCTTCCCGCCTGGCGCACTACAACAAACGCTCCACCATTACAAGTCGGGAAATCCAGACAGCTGTCCGACTCTTGCTGCCCGGTGAACTGGCTAAGCATGCCGTGTCTGAGGGCACCAAGGCTGTCACCAAGTACACCTCTTCCAAGTAAGAGGTTACTTGTGCACAACAAACATGCCATCCCACTACTACAACTTAATCGGCTCCATCGGAGCCACAGTTACATGTTAAAGAGACAGTTACCGACAGTGATATATTGAGAGGGAAATAAAAAAATAAAAAAATTATAATAATCTGCATTCTCTATTGGCGTAGAAACCGGACTAAATCGAAACATAATAAATAAATAAATAAATTCTGCGTGGAGTACTTTTACACCCACTGCAAAGTGACATACATGGAGTGTGTTTGGGCTTCATTTCATGTTTGCAGCACGCCTAATTCATGTAAACAATTTATTTTATTTTATTGTATTTTATTGTATTTTCTTTTATTTTATTGTATTTTCTTTTATTTTATTTATTTATTTACTTACTTATTCTTTATACATTTATTTGTTACTAGCTCTTGTTTGTTGCACCCACCCACCTCCCGAATTGATGACCTACTATACATTCGTGCCTGCACGAATGTTACCAACTTACCGTTAGGCGATTTGGGTAACCGAAATTAACGCTCTCCTACCACCAACCATTTCGATTGTCATGAAAATTATCTTCAGAACAGTTCTTTGGCCCTGAGAAGGGCCGAGTTATAGATGTCTGGTAGGTTTTGTTGTGCTTTTTCTTTTTCCCCAAGGAAGAGGACTTAAGCACGCTCTCCGCGGATGCGCCGGGCCAGCTGGATGTCCTTGGGCATGATGGTAACGCGCTTGGCGTGAATGGCACACAGGTTGGTGTCCTCGAAAAGACCCACCAGGTAAGCCTCAGAGGCTTCCTGCAGAGCCATGACGGCAGACGACTGGAAGCGCAGGTCAGTCTTGAAATCCTGGCGATCTCACGCACCAGGCGCTGGAAGGGCAGCTTCCTGATGAGTAGCTCTGTGCTCTTCTGGTAACGACGGATCTCACGAAGGGCGACGGTTCCGGGCCTGTAACGATGGGGCTTCTTGACACCACCGGTGGCTGGGGCGGACTTGCGAGCTGCCTTGGTGGCAAGCTGCTTCCGTGGAGCCTTGCCTCCAGTGGACTTGCGGGCAGTCTGTTTAGTACGGGCCATCTCGACGACGAAATAGTCAATACGGGCGGCCCGGCAGGCGGGCGGGCTTATATACAGACATTCTCCACCTCAGTGGCCACCCCATTGGCCACGAGTGCCGCATGCGTCATCCGCAAGCTACGCCCCACCTCCAAGAGGGAGGGACGGCCTTGGATGAACGATACTACCGCTGCGTCCACAGCACGCCACCTACTCCCACCAAACCGTGGGCGAAGCCACAGACACTCTCTCTCCCTCACCATGAACGGATACGAGTTTGTTAACGTGGCGCGGATACGTCCGGACACGCCGACCTGCCCCAAGAAACTAAACCTCCTAGTTCTCCAGAAGTTTTTCGAAGCTAATGGGATCGTGGGGGTCACCAAGGTAGAACGCCTAAAGCCCCATGGTGACATCAAGATCACCTTCGCCGAGATGGGCATGCCCGCTCAACTCGCGGAGATCCCAGACATCAACGGCATTCCTTTTAAAATGTTTGCCTTCATGTGGGACAACTTGAAGCTGGGTGTAATCTCCCACGCCGAAATTGCCCACATGGACAAAGCAGAGCTGAGTGAGCTCCTCAAGGAGCAGCAGCTCCAAGTTGTGAAGAAGCTGTCCGACACCACTGCTCTCATCGGACACCACTCCACCCTACCCAAGGAAGCTCAACTGGCGTGGGTAACTATGCCAGTCAAGCCCTACTGCAGACCGAAACGGTGTTACAAATGCCAGCACTATGGACACACTGTAAACAAGTGTGAGGCGCAGGAAGACACCTGCTCCATGTGTGGCAGCCCTGGACACCGCTACACGGCCTGCCCCAACACAGAGAAAAAATGCGTTGCCTGTGGTGGCCCACACTCCTCCGCCGACCGGACCTGCCCCAGATGGAAGGAGGAATGCAGGGTAGCCAAGGCTCGTCTTGAGAAAAAACTGAGCTACAAAGAGGCCCTCCTTGCTGTACGCTCCCAAGAAAAGAAAAAACCAGCAGTAAAGAAAAACCAAGATAAGAAAACTCAACAGAAGCAGCCCACCACACAGAACCAAGAACACCACGTGGCCCGTGGTGCTGAAGCCCACGCGGCCAGTGGTGCTGAAGCCCACGTGGTCAACCTCTCCCTCTCTGAATTCTTCCACACCTATGAGGACTTAAAATACGAGGAAGACGAACAAGAAGACCCAAACACAAACGAATGGACAATTCAAGAGAGCAAGAAGAGAAGGAGAGAGAGAAGAAA
>NW_024735571.1:0-18373 GCF_018991925.1 Homarus americanus | reverse complement strand
TAGAGCCGGCCATCCTCGTACACGAAGGGAAACCATTATTGTTACGTGTATAATATTACCATCACTACCACAACCAGCATTATCACTACTATTGTCATCTTCTCAACTATCATCATTCCTTCCCTCTTCCTCCTCCTGCCTCCATATTTTAATAATTATCGTCTCAATTATTATTATCATCATTATTTTTATTATTATTATTACCGTATTATTATTATTATTATTAACAATACAACATGTGGCTGGAACAACAGTAGAAATTAGAAATAAGATAAAAAGTTGTATTAAATTAACAATTAAAACACAAACAAGAACCACAGGTACAAGTCGATCAGTTTTTTATCATGAGAGAGAGAGAGAGAGAGAGAGAGAGAGAGAGAGAGAGAGAGAGAGAGAGAGAGAGAGAGAGAGAGAGAGAGAGAGAGAGAGAGAGAGAGAGAGAGAGAGAGAGAGAGAGACCCTGACTCACTGTTACGTTATGACAAAGTTGTTGGTAAATATATGGTATGGAAATTGTGTTGATACTCTCTCTCTCTCTCTCTCTCTCTCTCTCTCTCTCTCTCTCACACACACACCAACCACAAACAAACAACACATCACAAACAAACAAGCAAGCAACAACACAACACAAACAATAATGACACCACAAAAAACATCATTCTAAAATACAAACAATAAAACAAACAAAAAACAATAAAACAAACAAAAAACAATAAAACAAACAAAAAACAATAAAACAAACAAACATACCAACAAACAATAAAACAAACAAACAATCAAACAATAAAACGAACAAACGAAGAATAAAACAAAACAAACAAACAATAAAACAAACAAACATACCAACAAACAATAAAACAAACAAACATACCATCAAACAATAAAACAAACAAACAATCAAACAATAAAACGAACAAACGAAGAATAAAACAAAACAAACAAACAATAAAACAAACAAACAAACAAACAGTAAAACAAACAAACATACATAAAAACAATCAAACAAACATAAAAACAATAAAAAAACAGACCCTCTTCAACAAACCACCACCACCAAGGACTTCACGAACCTACCACCTCCACCACCACCTCCTACAACACTATTTATAATCCCAAAACTTCCCAAAGGTCACTCCTGCTTCGGTGACCTTTGGGGGTTAACACTGCCCACTGGTCTAGATCTGGCGAGAATACTGCCCCCACCCAAAGGTCACTTTTTGGGTGTCACAAAGCGCCTGCTGGGTGATTTAGGTGAGTCTTCTCGCGCCCTCCCCCATCCCCCCTCTCCAGATTGTCACCCGCCTGTCTCTGTGAAGCCAGACACAAACATGTGTATTGGGGAGAGGGGGGGGGGGTCAGGATCAAACTGCCGTGAATCCCATCTCAATGTTGAATACAATGTTGAATAAAATCTGCGACTGTCAAACAAAACCTTAAAACTGCAATCAGAAAAGAGCTTATTGATGAACTTGAAGCCAATAGACAAGTGCAAACAGGTCCTAGCCAATCCATTGTTTACCATGATGAGATGTATCAAGTAAACATGTATATGGAGCAAGTAACAAGATAACTAGATTACAAGATCTTGTAACCGCTAGATTAAGGTTAGGATATAAGTACCTCTGGGAATATGTTCCTCAAGCAGATATAAACAAGACTAAATGTAAAGTGTGTGGCCAGACACATAGCCACATACTCCAACACTACGTCTTAGACTGTGAAAAAATAGAACCTTATAGGGATAGAACCAAGCACACTGTGTATGCAACGGCACAGCGCTTCATCTCTGATGACAAGATAGCTGATATACTAAGGCTGTATCCACACTTCGCATCTAGGACTTAAGCAGACTTCTATATGCCGACTTAAACAAACAATATACTGTTAATACTCTGTAACACTTAATGCCATGATATCCTGACCACTGGGGTGTGAGAAACACCCTTTGTGGCCTCTATTCTGTAATCCTTTTTGTGCTACCGTTCGCAGGATGAGTGTGGGTTGTATGTATGTATAATTGATTGTACTCAGTTTATGTTTTTTTTTCATTGTATAACTCAATGTTTACCTCGTGTGTTGTTTATTATGATATATGTCGAGTGTCTGTTTGGCCTGAATATATCCTCTCCCCCAAGCTGTTTACCGGTACAATGTAGACTGACCGAAAATACACAAATTTAACCTAACGCTTAAGCTAACCGAACCTAATGCTAAAATCTAATGCTAACCGAACCTAATCCTAACCGAACCTAATGCTAACCGAACCTTACCTAACGCTACCCAAACTAACCTAATCTACTTAACCTAACCTCTGGCCTAATTTGTCCCAGGATTACCCTTTGTTACGTTCTACCATTGATGACTATTGACGTGTCCACGTGTTGACCCATGTATGGAAATTGGTGTAGGGGGAGGGATGCCGCTTAGGGAGTTTACTGTATATTTATTGTTTCTGGAGAGAGAGAGAGAGGAGGGAAAAGTCGAGAGGATGAATCAGAGAACAACAGAGGGAGAATGAAAGAGAGACTGGAGAAAGGAGAGAGAGAGAGAAAAGTGAAAGAAGGAAAAAGAAAGAGGGAAAAGAGGAAGAAGGAAAAATAGAGAGAGAGAGAGAGAGGATCACATAATTGAAAAGACAGAAGGACAGATAGACACCTCCCCCTCTAAGACCTGGCAAAAATAGGCGCACACTATATCAACAACTCCCCGGAGTGGGAGAAACGCCAGTTTGTGTCTTAGGCCATTTGACGCAACGTTAGTAAGGAGACGCCAGGGCTCTTCAGGGGCCGAATAGCGCAATACACACACACACACACACACACACACAGAGAGAGAGAGAGAGAGAGAGAGAGAGAGAGAGAGAGAGAGAGAGAGAGAGAGAGAGAGAGAGGATCACATAATTGAAAAGACAGAAGGACAGATAGACACTCTCCCAAGACCTGGCAAAAATAGCGCACACTATATCAAACTCCCAGGAGTGGAGAAACGCCAGTTTGTGTCTTAGGCCATTTGACGCAACGTTAGTAAGGAGACGCTAGGGCCTTGAGGGGCCGAATAGCGCAATACACACACACACACACACACACACACACACACACACACACACACACACACACACACAGAGAGAGAGAGAGAGAGAGAGAGAGAGAGAGAGAGAGAGAGAGAGAAAGAGAGAGAGAGAGAGAGAGAGAGAGAGAGAGAGAGAGGATCACATAATTGAAAAGACAGAAGGACAGATAGACACCTCCCCCTCCAAGACCTGGCAAAAATAGGCGCACACTATATCAACAACTCCCAGGAGTGGGAGAAACGCCAGTTTGTGTCTTAGGCCATTTGACGCAACGTTAGTAAGGAGACGCCAGGGCTCTTCAGGGGCTGAATAGCGCAAAACACACACACACACACAGAGAGAGAGAGAGAGAGAGAGAGAGAGAGAGAGAGAGAGAGACCCACCGTTAATAAAGGAACCTTGAGCATCACTCCTATACATTACTGACGAAGAAAAAGTAATAATAACTTTTAGAAAATTCAGAGACCCGCAGACCCACGAACACACAAGACCCGAGCCATTTATCACCACACACTGAAGGACCATGACATACCAACCTGGGGGGTCTTGTGTCTGTCTGCCTATTTATCTATCTGTCTATTTGATATATTCATCTGTCTAAGTGTATGTCCATTTCATTATATATTTATTCGTGTATTTATCTCTGTCTGTCTGCCTGTTTGGTCGTTTATCAAAATTATCAAACAGCAGGTGGAGTGGGGAGGGAGGGAGGGGGGGGGGATGATTCGCAGTTTCGCCACCTAGTCCATTAAGTTAACCTAACATTAAACTAATGTAACCTAACATAACGCAAAGCTAACCTAACCAAACCAAACCAAACATTAACCTGCCCTATCTTTATAACACTTATCCTAACATTAACCGGATATCATAAAGTTAAGGAGCCATCCCTTGTTTCAACCTAACCAAACCTAACCTAATTAAAACCTAATCTAACCCAATTTAATCCAATTTAACCTAACGTAACCTAACCTAACTCAATCTAACTTAAACTAGCCTAACCCCCCGTTTAAAGTTAAGGTACTTAATCACCAAGCGAAATATGCGGGGACTCCTAGTCTTCAAGAGATCCCTAACACAACCTAACATCATCATCATCTACTTAATTAATAAAACCTAACTTAACCTTAACTAACCTAACCCTCGGAAGGAGTTAGAAAGGGCTGCGTGCTATCTCCAGGACTGCATAATCACCGATCAAAAATTTATAATGAGAAAAGTTATAAGAAACGATGAAGGACTAAAAGTTAATGGTAACGTAGTATCAAATATTCGATATGCAGATGATACTGGTCTGAACTCGGGATAGTGAAGAGACGGTATTAAACTATGATGAACAAGACTAGTGACCAAGACGGTGAATAATGTGGCCTAGGGTTAATGCTGTATATAAAGACGGGAATAATGGTTATTTTTAATGTCAAACCAAATCCTAAAAGATGATGACAGGGAACTTAACCCAGCTGTTATAACCTTTAACGATGGTTTAAGCTATAAATCTTTAAGGACGTTGGTTTAAACAATAACATTCGAAGGACGATAATTAAAGCTAAAAATCCTCAAGAGGTTAGTTATTGCATCATCCTGAATGGTGGAAACTATTGTGTATTTTGTAAGTAAACATTATGTGTGATGGTCGACCTACGTGCCCCGCCAGCAGGGAAGACAGCAGTAATGTACGACACAGTGGTAGGTAAGAAACATTGTCTTGGGTCGTAAGGTAAGGGCGACGACACCTGCCACAAGCCACATGCCCATCCGAGAACAGGATGAAATGTGTGTGTGTCCGGAGAATGGTGGGCGGGGCGCACAGACACGTGTAAGGAGCTTGTAAATGGATCTTTGGCTACGTGTGTGGTGGCCGCCGTGGACACGGGGAAGGGGAGGGAGTGTGGAGACCAGCCGACCTTCGCTAATTACGTGAAGAATATATGTGAGAATCTATCGACGTAGTAATAGTCTGTCGGTGGAGTAAGTAAGTAAGTAAATGTGTGTGTGATCGGCTGGTGTCGTCGGTGCACCCAAGGCACAGTCAGGGGTCTACCATAAAACACGCTGCCAGTACTGGTAATGAGCAGCGTCTGGCCTTCTCACAGTCATAAAACTCCTTCGCCAGACGTACGGTCGCCTTTGACACACAAAAATGCAATCATTCATAAAAACGTAATTGGCTATAAACATTTGAGTGTAAAATACCCATTTACAGTATTGTGAACTTAACAAATTGGTAAATCAGGTGTGTTTATGTAAGCTTGGGTCAGTGGTGTTAAATTTACTGCTGACTAATTATATTATTTTTAAACCAGTATTTATATGTTATTATTACAGTTAAAGTTATATCGTTATCATATTTAAAGGTCATCATCATCATCGTCATTAATAAATGAACAAATACGTAACTTATACCAGAACTAAAACGTTTGCCGGATATATGAACTAAAACATTTGCCGGATATGTGAACTAAAACATTTGCCGGATATGTGAACTAAAACATTTGCCGGATATATGAACTAAAACGTTTGCCGGATATATGAACTAAACCGTTTGCCGGATATATGAACTAAAACATTTGCCGGATATATGAACTAAAACATTTGCCGGATGTATGAACTAAACCGTTTGCCGGAGATATCATATAAAAAACCCTAACTACAGAACCAGTTAATTGACGTGCCGTGTTATGGACTCTTCCGGAACTGTGATTACAATAATTATTCTCACACAAGGCAGTGACGTCACGCGGACAATGGCGGAAAATAGCTGACGTCGACTGTTATTACTGTATAACTGTATACGTGTAATACCATTGAGAAGAGAAGAAAAGAAAAGAAAAGAAAAGAAAAGAAAAGAAAAGAAAAGAAAAGAGAAGAAAAGAAAAGAGAAATCATTAACAACAGGTACCAAACAAAACTCACTAGACCATTACATGTTCCCGCCGCCTATACAGTAGATCAACATAGGTAATTATCCATTCATATAAACATTGGTGGCCGCTCCTTCACCCGGACTTATACGGCAATTCATTTGGGTTATTTCCCAGTCTGACCAGTGGTTGTCCAGTAGTCTCTTGAAGTATAAACATGATCAGGATTCAAAGTGTACTTGTATCTGTCCTGTTAAGTGTACTTGTATCTGTCCTGTTAAGTGTACTTGTATCTGTCCTGTTAAGTGCACTTGTATCTGTCCTATTAAGTGTACTTGTATCTGTCCTGTTAAGTGTACTTGTATCTGTCCTCTTAAGTGTACTCGTATCTGTCCTCTTAAGTGTACCTGCATCTGTCCTGTTAAGTGTACCTATAACTGCCCTGTTAAGTGTACTTGTATCTGTCCTGTTAAGTGTACTTGCATCTGTCCTGTTAAGTGTACTTGTATCTGTCTTGTTAAGTGTACCTGTATCTGTCCTGTTAAGTGTACCTATAACTGCCCTGTTAAGTGTACTTGTATCAGTCCTGTTAAGTGTACTTGCATCTGTCCTGTTAAGTGTAATTGCATCTGTCCTGTTAAGTGTACCTATAACTGCCCTGTTAAGTGTACTTGTATCAGTCCTGTTAAGTGTACTTGCATCTGTCCTGTTAAGTGTACTTGTATCTGTCCTGTTAAGTGTACGTTTATCTGTCCTGTTAAGTGTACTTGTAGCTGTCCTGTTAAGTGTACCTCTATCGGTCCTGTTAAGTGCACTTGCATCTGTCCTGTTAAGTGTACTTGTATCTGTCCTGTTAAGTGTACCTGTATCTGTCCTGTTAAGTGAACCTGTATCTGTCCTGTTAAGTGTACCTAT
This sequence comes from Homarus americanus, assembly GCF_018991925.1. Lineage (NCBI taxonomy): Eukaryota > Metazoa > Arthropoda > Malacostraca > Decapoda > Nephropidae > Homarus > Homarus americanus. The sequence continues at coordinate 11,524 of NW_024735571.1, read as the reverse complement.
ATCTGTCCTGTTAAGTGTACCTGTATCTGTCCTGTTAAATGTACTTGTATCTGTCCTGTTAAGTGTACCTGTATCTGTCCTGTTAAGTGTACTTGTATCTGTCCTGTTAAATGTATTTGTATCTGTCCTGTTTAATGTACCTGTATCTGCCCTGTTAAGTGTACTTGTATCTGTTCTGTTAAGTGTACCTGTATCTGCCCTGTTAAGTGTACTTGTATCTGTTCTGTTAAGTGTACCTGTATCTGCCCTGTTAAGTGTACTTGTATTTGTTCTGTTAAGTGTACCTATATCTGTCCTGTTAAGTGTACCTGTATCTGTCCTGTTAAATGTACTTGTATCTGTCCTGTTAAGTGTACTTGTATCTGTTCTGTTAAGTGTACTTGTATCTGTCCTGTTAAATGTATTTGTATCTGTCCTGTTTAATGTACCTGTATCTGCCCTGTTAAGTGTACTTGTATCTGTTCTGTAAAGTGTACCTGTATCTGCCCTGTTAAGTGTACTTGTATCTGTTCTGTTAAGTGTACCTGTATCTGCCCTGTTAAGTGTACTTGTATCTGTTCTGTTAAGTGTACTTGTATCTGTCCTGTTAAGTGTACTTGTATCTGCCCTGTTAAGTGTACTTGTATCTGTCCTGTTTAATGTACCTGTATCTGCCCTGTTAAGTGTACCTGTATCTGCCCTGTTAAGTGTACTTGCAGTTTTGTACTCTGGCTTTTTGTACAGCAAAATATAATTACTATTAACCTCATATTATCTCCTAATATCAAGTGCACATGGTCCCCCCCCCCCACAACTTTAATGACTACCCTTTAAATATTCCTGGAACCACCCCTGCTGTTGCGTAGTTCAGTTTTGATAACTTTTACCTGGCTGAAAACTCGTTCGACGTCAGCATTACTAATGGGTAAGTACAAAATATTAAGAAATTTTTTTGAAAGATTCTCGAATGCCTTCTGTGTAGTCGCCAACAGTCGCCCAGAGTTCTACAGAATCCTTATGATCTTCTGCTTCCCCCTAGTCTACCAGGTTTACCTGCAGGTAGATGTGTAAAAATAATCATATATGCACATATAACACACATGGAGTCTAAATAGTTATGGACAGGTGTGTGTGTGTGTGTGTGTGTGTGTGTCAAACGATTCAACGAGACAATTGACAAATGCAGTAAAGAACATGATTCAATAGGCTGTAAATGAATGCTTATTCAATAATACTGTATTTCATATTTGTGCGCTATGGATTTAATAACATTGATAAATGATAAGATTATTTCTTGTTACCTGTCCAACAACTTCTGCGGCTCTGCCTGGTACCTGTCTGTCTGACCAACCGCTAAGCCCCTCAGTGAGAGCGTGGGAAAGGAAATTACTATAGATCTTATTTCATTCGAAATTTTAAATTACTCGATGATTGTAAGCCAATAAATGAAGAGAAAATGAGCAGTCATGTGCTTACCTTTATTACCAATCCTGAAAAAAAGAATTCAATATTCATTCATGAAAACTGATAATTTAATGGTGCCGCGATTTCCTTTTTCAAAAGTAGCCCAATTATAGGCAAGTAGTGGCACCATTTTATTGTCCGCGGCAAGCAGTTTAAAAGAGTTCCATGACAAAACCCCAACGGGGTTGTCATTTGTTAACACTAACCTAACCTAACCTAACCTAACCTAACCTAAACAAGAAAGGACGTCTGTCTATGATTTTCGAATTTATGATCATTCTTTTCCAACAAACTGAACTATAGGATCAAAGAACTTTCGAAGCGAAGCAATATCAGCAATGTTAAGATATTATCACAAGCAAGAAGGCTGATCATAATGTTTCTCAAGGCAGATTATTTGACGGTAGGCGTAACATAACACAACGTCATGTAATGATCTTCAGGAAATTTTAGCAAAGTATTTTGGAAAAGTTAAGTTAATTTTGGTTGGTTTGTATCACCAGAAAAATGGGTGGTCAAGGAGTCTAGTTCGTGGTTGTATTTTAACATTATTCCCTTGACCCTAGGGAAGGCATTTTTCAGTAGTCATTAGCCAGTACCGCGCGAGTCGCTACACCTTTAGGGAGGTGTTTGGATGCTCACCGCTGTCTGTGGTTTTATTAATGGCATTGGCAAATTAATTCAGTGGTTCGTGATATGAATTTCCATGACTGGGAAAAGTTAGATAGAAATGGTGAAGTGTTTATTAAGTGGTGGAACGATGAAGGAAATTGGCCGGACACGGGTGAACGCTGCCTTGAGGACTCAGGTACGATGCAGTTGTTGTTTGTTGCTGTGTTATTGTGACTTAAAGTTAGTTCTACGTACTGTATACATTATAAACACGTAAATAATATTCAAATTTGACAAAAAAATATAACATTCTAAAGTGGGTTGATTGTGTATATCTTTGATGGTGATTATTATAACGATAGTAAAGGGTGTTTTAGTTTAGGCTGTATCATGGTATCCTTAGAGTTTTATTGGTAATACTTAACGACGTGGGTGAGCCTTTAGCACTAACTTAAGACATTTTCTCAAAGAAGATAAAAGGTTCTTACCTCGTGGAAAAAAAATACTAATGTAATACTTTACGTAATTTTTATTTTATTTATATATTTTTTATTTTATTTTTTCTTACATCTTGCGTGTGTGGGGACGACAAGGCCAAGCTTCTGCTGCCTGCCATGTGTAGATGTGGCTAACGGTTTTTGTCACAAAGTTTTGTTTTCACTTTAAAATATAATAAGTATTTTCGGCGAGGCTAGTTTGGTTCATTAATCATCATTAATACTATGGTGTTATTAAAAGGCCGTAGGTATTTGCACTTTCTGGTGAAAATAACGAAATGGTTATTTGCACCCGAACCTCGTCATCAAGGGTGTCGGGTGCAGATAGTGAAACTGTTAACTGTACCCGAGGTGTGTCATAGCGAAGTTAGGGTGCCAAATACTGCACCAGATGTTACCAAATCTGTTAAAGAAAGATGAAAAAGAAGAGTGTAACTATTCAAATTATAGTAGAAAAAAAATGAAGTTATTTGCTCCGACTTTGTTTTCAACATTAATGTTTACAATGGAATTGTGAAAATTAATATCATCTCGTACATTATCTACTTCATTATCGTTTACTTTGATATCTGGTACAGAACCTAACCTAACCTATCGGTTTGTTGAAGAGATAGTGAAGCTGTTATCTGCATCCGAGTTTTGTCAGTGCAAACTTCTTATAATATTCGATAATAGTGTTGAGATCTGGGGTTAAAATTATGGTTTAACTATTTGCATCCGAATCAAGGGGATCGGTTTGTCAATGTGAAACTCTGGTGTAAATAGTATAACTGCAGTTTCGGACAATACACGGCCGATGGTTCTAACCATCCCCAACCTTTAGATCTCCCTGTTTGGAGTATTTCTAACCCCATTTCAACCAGTCGGAAATGAATAATAGCGTCGGAAATGAATTTAACGATTTTTCATACTTTTACCAGTCTATGGGTGTGGGGGCATGCGCAGTGAGGTGGACCGTTTCGTGATCTGACATTACGTGATCCAGCCTTCACCAATAATGAATAGCTGATTTTTTCCACCAATCACATTTGAATTGGAACAAGACACGTCGGCATGGACCACCAAACCTCAGAGTTTGAATATTCAGACTCACAAAGGCTACTGTTGAGGTCACTTGTGACGGCTGTGAATATAATTATTGGGATTAAATAGTTAAATTCCACTCGAGAGACGATTTAGTTATTTATTGCGTGCTCACGGTGTTCTGCCAAGTGTGTCGAATGTCCGGACAGGCATTTGCCGTATAAATTTAGAAAATATAAACATCTGTGGTACTGCGGACGTTACAGGACATGCAAAGGAGGAAGCAGTGCAATTACTGACGGAGGGGGGGGGGGGTCCGGGGGCGGAGCCCCCCCGGTTAGATTACATTTAGATTACTCGGATTCACTCGGATTTTGTTTCCTTGGGAATTCATTACTTAATAAAAAAATTTAAATCCGAGCCAATCTGTGCCAAAATTGGCGCAGATTCTCAAATTTTGGTTTTTATTTACTTCTCAAAGACGGAAAATCCGAGCCGACTTTGGTGGTTTATATCGCTTATCACTCGTTTTGCCCCCCCCCCCGAAAACCTCAAATACCCGTGTCCCCCCAAGATTGTTGGTGGAAGGAGGGGGGGGAGGGAATAACTCTAAAACGGATAATTTCCGACGGAAATGAAGGTCAAATTAGATTCACTCACCTAAAAAAATTACACTGGATAAAACAAAATGCTCAACTACAGGGCGTATTATCCGAAACTGTAGTTTTACCGTGCAAATAAGGGCCAATTGCAAGATCAGCCGTGGTGTACACCATGCTCTGGTATCCCGGCGGTCGTAATACAATGGAGTAAAAATTGTGATTTTTCAAGATGGGCCATGGTGGTACCCGACCGTCGTTTGTTACTACGTCATCGTAGTGTAGTCAGGTGTACCAACTGGCGGAAGACTTGGGGGTTGGTATGCTTGCACCCTCAAAACGTTGTCAGTGGCACGAAACGTTTACTCTTGCTACACGATTTACGAGCATGAAAAACTTGAATCCAAGCTAAGGTGCACCTCAGTTTCCTATTTCCTTTGATTCAAAGCATATTCTGGGAATGAAATACGATCACTTACAGTGAATATAGTTAAATAAAGCCTGCGACAACCATAAAAATGTAGGAATAGAGTGTAATATCTGTTCCTTTCTTCTTTATCCTAATTAAATCTAACAATAAGGTAATAAGTTTGTCACGTTCTTGGGGTTGGGTTAGTGTAAATAAAGAGAACTATGGCCTGTTCTGTGGATGAAGTCAGTAGAATATAACGAAGTACAGCATTAGGTATTATATTGTTGCTATGACAGTGATGAACTCACTGTACTGATGAATTGGGATAAAATCTTGAAAAAATATCGCCAAAAATGTTAGTTTTCTATCAAACAGGAAATTATCTTTGTACCAAAAATTTTTACTTTCATATTATACAAGTATAAAGGCCAGTTATCTACAAGATATGAAAACTTGAGATAATGTTTCGACTTGTCTCCACCTGATTATAGTAATGCAATAAATACCCTTTCAAAGAAAGCAAGACATGAATACTTTCCCAATGTCAGAAGTAAAAATGTATACAATATGTTAATGACATGGACAAAACCAGCAGTTGGAGAAAAGTAACTGCTGTTAAAATGGTCTTTTATTTGGAAAAATATTCGATGTAAATGCTGTATATGGATCCTCACCAAAGAGTTCATATAGTTAGTGTACAGACATTTGTTTACAAGGCATATACTCAACTATAATGGAAATGTAGACACGTTAGGTTAGGTTAGATTAGGTTCATCTTGTGAGCAAATGTCATGGAACCCATATACAGTAGGTATATTCATGAAATTCTACCAACTAATCAGAGACTAATAATGTTAAACATAGAGCAAGATGATAAATAAATGGTTTAAAAACATTCTCAATACAGTCTGCAATGTTAATTGCAAATTATTTCTGCATTTTTTTATGTTTAATATCATCTGTAATAACATATACTGCTTTATTAAAAGCAGTATATGTTATAATATATGGATGATCAAGAGTAAAGTATTTTAAAGGAAAAATCATCCACAAATTTCACAAATTTATTAATACGTAATATCCATGTATATACACAGTGTAAAATAAAAAATAAAAATTAATTAAGGCATATGTTATGATTTCTCCAAGGCATATTTTCTGAAAATTCCAGAAACTGCATTTTTTCTGGTCTATGAGTAATTTGGGGATTTTATGGAAAGTCTCCAAATTTTTCTGTTCCGGATCTGGAAACCAATTCCGAGGTTAGGCTAGGTAGCAAATTCCAAAATCTTCCCTAGAACCGGAAAAATTCCTCATCAATCATGATACCAAGATCTATTTCTTCAGTACTGGTGAAAGGTGAATAGTCAGCTGTATCTCCACCTGTAATTGAAAAGAAAGTCATTAATATTGTGTTAGTTAAATTTGCGAATTCTGAAACATCTTTATTTATGAGGGTTAATATTTACAAGTTTCCAACACCTACATATTGTGGATAATTTTGTCTTAAAAAAATAAAAAATAAAAAATTCCAATGGAAACTAAGATTTGTTTGGTTTGATATGCAACACAGTCAAAAAAATTTTTTTTTCTAATGTAGATTTTTAGGGTGATTCCAAAAATTTGATCCTTCTTAGGGGGGGGAGAAATTCATAGAAAAAAAATTATAATCCCTTTAAAATTTTAATGTTCTACATCAAAATGTTAACCTAACCTACCTAACTTAACCTAACTGGAAAACATTGGTCAACTTAAAATCCTAAAATTCCCTGGATGACCGAAAAGATAATAACACCTCACATTTAATTTATTTTGGAAGACATTATTCATTTTTGTTGGAATCATGGACATAAAAAGCCAATATATCTGCACTTGATTCTACCACTGTCAATTTCAAAGTGAATTATTACTACCAAATGTTGCACCAAAAGTGGCAAGGTAGTTCTTTCTTGCAATACATTTTTTTTATTTATAAATATTACAATTACATATTACTGTATACCTAAATATTTCATATTAACATATTTGTAAGTGAAATATTTGGATGATTTTTCTTTTAAAATACACTTGATCATCCATTTATTATAATATATCCTGCCTTTAATAAAGGCTATAGTCTCCTTAACATTATAATGTTCCTTCCTACTTAGCCACATACAGTAAATATAATCTGACTTTAGCATGATCATTGTATTCTTATCCTTATTATCACTACAGTTAATTGAGCCACTAAGGGAATTTAAAAAAAGAACATGAATTTATGTCACCGAATTTATCTTATTAGTAACAAATTGTGGTTAAACTGATACACAAATGAAACATGCCCGGGAACTACCTGGCACTGGTTACCTGGCATATTTGGACTCATTAAAATATGAAATTTAGGCTACTAAGTATTTATACTTATGAAATAATTATTTTGGTAGTGCTGGACGGTTATTAATTGCGCTCATTACGAAAATTGGATCAATATTATTTCTGATAAGGGACGTCATTCACCATCCCAGAGGAAGCAGTTCTCACCACTCTTCAAATAGACCACTTACTATTTTTTTTAGCTTAATTTGATTTTCATATATTTCTACACACAAATTATTTGGATTAGTTATCTTAAAGGCTTACCTTTTATGATGGTTTGGAAAATTTGGAGCATATAAGCTGCGATGAGGCAAGTAGAGGCTGGCGGATGTTCCTAAACAAACATGGAATTCTTTTATAGAGAACATTAAAGTTCTTCATGTGCTCTTCTATATGAAGGATATATTATAAAAAAATATTATTCCTTTGCAGATTTATACAATTCATGTACATCCAATTCTATTTCTTTTCTTTTGGTTTCAAAATATAGTTCCATCGTAGTGGTCATCGGGCAGGGGTGAGAGTACCAAGGAAATCTCCCACGTTCCAATAACGAATCGTAGATTTATTTTTTTTTTTTTTTGCGCCAGAACGCTTCTTGCACACCAACCATGGGGCTACTACAGCGTGGTATACACCACGGAGCTTCTTGCAATTGGCCCTAAGAAATCGTTATTTGCACTACCGAGTGTAAATACTCACTTCGTTATTAAAATGGCATATGACCAAACACCCTCACGATAAAATAATAAAGGGGAGTAATTTGGGTATTATTTTAGTTGTGTACAAACATCTCATTCTGGGATTATGGCATTAGCAATCTGTAGATACACTTAACTGGTAAATGTCCAATAACGGAGATATTGGATGTGTTTTATTCTGTTGTTATTATCATCATCTACGGGAGCACCTGTCACCACCACTCTTGCAAGATTTGTGTTGTGTTACTATATACGTTCGAGGGCGAATATTGTCAGTAAATATTTGCTTAGCAAGAATGCATTTTTGGGTTAAGATGTAAAGGCTCATAGACCATTGGGGGCCAGGAGGCGGAGTCCCCTTGCTTGGGGGTTATGTAAGGGGAGTTAGGTTACGACAAAGACAACCTGGAGCAGATATTTTTATAAGTGATTTTTAAATCCCGTAGATTTTTATCTAGTGTGCGGTCGTCTGGTAATGAATTACCAGATGTAGCCCCGGAATTTTCATAAGCGATGTGTAAATCCCGTAGAACCTTAAAAGTCCCGGGATTTTCCGTTGCGTGATGTGTTTTTCAGATGTTTTTTAAAGCGATTCGGACGAATTTCACCCACGCAGATGACTCGTTTTTGTGTCCACCCCTTCAGCCCCCGACACCCCACGTGTCCTCCGAGATTGTTATGGCGGAGGGAAGGAGGGGTGGCATAACTCTAAAATGACTGGTTTCCGGTGGAGACAAACATCAAATTCGTTTGAATCGCATCGAAAACAATCGGAAAAAACAGTGTTCATCAGGAACGGTTGGTTGGACGAAACTAAAAATATACCGTAAATTTCTATAAAAATTAACAGGGCAAGTATATATATTGTCAGTAATTTGATTAAACTTCAGAAGTCATTATCCCTGGCCAAGTGAATCCCCAACAAGATCTTTCCAGCATATGTGACCCATAACGCCTTATGTAAGATTGTGCTGTGGAGACTGAGGTGTTATATAATGGTAGAGGCTCTGAGGCGATGTTATAGTAAGGGAGGTTGGGAGGCGGTGTTATAGTAAGGGAGGCTGGAAGGCGGTGTTATAGTAAGGGAGGTTGGGAGGCGGTGTTATAGTAAGGGAGGCTGGGAGGCGGTGTTATAGTAGTGGAGGCTGGGAGGCGGTATTATAGTAGGGAAGACTGGGAGGCGGTGTTATAGTAAGGAGGCTGGGAGGCGGTGTTACAGTGGGAAGGCTGGGAGGCGGTGTTATAGTAAGGAGGTTGGGAGGCGGTGTTATAGTAAGGGAGGCTGGAAGGCGGTGTTATAGTAAGGGAGGTTGGGAGGCGGTGTTATAGTAAGGAGGCTGGAAGGCGGTGTTATAGTAAGGGAGGCTGGGAGGCGGTGTTGTAGTAGGGAAGGCTAAGAGGCGGTATTATAGTAGGGAGACTGGGAGGCGGTGTTATAGTAGGGAGACTTGGAGGCGGTGTTATAGTAAGGGAGGCTGGGAGGCGGTGTTATAGTAAGGGAGGCTGGGAGGCGGTGTTATAGTAGGGGAGGCGGTATTATAGTAGGGAGGCTGGGAGGCGGTGTTATAGTTGGGAGGCGGTGTTATAGGGGAGGCTGGGAGGCTGGGAGGCGGTGTTATAGTAGGGAGGCTGGGAGGCGGTGTTATAGTGGGGGAGGCTGGGAGGCGGTGTTATAGTAGGGGAGGCTGGGAGGCGGTGTTATAGTAGGGGAGGCGGTATTATAGTAGGGAGGCTGGGAGGCGGTGTTATAGGGAGGCTGGGCGGCGGTGTTATAGTAGGGAGGCTGGGAGGCGGTTATAGTAGGGGAGGCTGGGAGGCGGTGTTATAGTAGGGGAGGCGGTATTATAGTATGGGAGGCGGTGTTATAGTAGGGGAGGCTGGGAGGCGGTGTTATAGTAGGGGAGGCTGGGAGGCGGTGTTATAGTAAGGGAGGCTGGGAAGTGATGATGGAAAACCGAGACACGATAAATAGATAGATGACACAAACCTCATTCGTAAAAGTGACACAAAGAAGAGTACCGGTACGCTGTATTTATATTTAAAGTAAATATAAGAATGATTAAGGAAAGTTGTTTGTATGTTAGGGTGTTGGAATGGAGGTTTAATTTGTGAGGTATATTAGCGGAATTAATGAACTGTGTGTAGCGAGAGATGACACGTGTTAGCAGCAGGTAAAGACAGCACAGTGAGTGAGTGGGTCTGACAATGATTATGTGTGGTGGATGAAGCAGTAGGCTAGGGTGTAATATCTTCCTCTGAGTGTGAATGAAATTGGTATTATTTTCTCTCCTTCCTGCGTATTGCTTCAGCTTAGAAATATTTGTATAGTTGGTAAATCCTCGCCGCCAGAATAGAAGTTACATGACTGTGAAGAACAAATCCAGCTTAGTTATAAATTAGAGGAAATTGAATATAGCTGTAGGTTTTCCTTGAAAAATTTTGTCTAGAAAAATCACATTTAATAACAAGGCTGTAGGTAAATTCCTCGTTTGTTGTGTTGGTAATAATGGGATGTTGGTTTTGTGCTTTGTAATCTGCAATCAACGTGCATTATACCACAGCTACATAAGGTGTGTAGGGGCGTCATTACCTCGGTGACGAATAATGATTCGTGTATCAGGTTAATACAATTTTTTTTAGTGGCCAGAGAACTTTATTTTTCTTCTATACGAGTATATACATCTTACTATGGCGGAATACTGTCAAAGTAAAGAGAGATTGTAAGCAGATACTGTAATAATTTATATATTCGTAGCAGTTTTATACAATCTGCACTGTCAGCAATTATAACAACACTGTCAACAACCACAACACTGTCAAGAATTAGAAGACCATTACCAGGTTACGAACATAACTCCTCATGTCTAACTTCTTAATGGGAAAGTTAATTAGAGGTAAACAATATATGCCTCCATGTAAGTCATACCCGTGGAGCAAGAGCCAACAGGTATTGTACTTATGGATAATCTAATTCGAGTTAAAGCTGACTTCTTACATGGCGTAGGAAGAGTTGTGTTTCTTTTGGAGTAGGCTATTGGACAACTTGAACGTAGGCGACTGTTGGAGAGTTATGCAGCTGTGTTTTACGCTTTAGCCATGCTTGGCCTCTCCAAAATGAATCTTTGCAGAGTAGTCCAATGAATTTCAAAATGAAAACTACGGCTCATGTCTCGGTAGGGTTGTTAAAATTCCTCGTCCTTTGTGTCATATTGTCTCACAAAATCTATTTTTTTTGAGCGCGTTGTATCCCTGTCATGTATAATAAAAGATGATGATGACGGAACAAATAATTATATCCCAGGCAGCAGTTGTGACTGACATATGTTTCACGGGTTCATTAATATAGGTAAGAAAAAGATTGTGCGTTATGTAAAGTTATCCACTTTAAAAGTCTCTTTTTTATTTAAAAAATAAACAAAAATAACCACAATACTCCATACAGTACAGTATACCAATATAATATCCGCTGATTTCGTCATTACCTGCAGTGCATTGGCCTGTGTTGATTAAAAATATCCATAATTGTCAATACGATGAACAAATGTTAAGGTACGTACTTCTTGTTTACATGGTCTCGTGCGTGCAGACATTATTACTGGTTAACTTTAGATGCCTCTAATAATTGGTATCTGCCTGAAAATTCTTTAATATGGAGGATTAAAAATGACAAAAGTGGAAAAACCAACTGGCATTTTATTTTGTAGATTTGTCAGACTGACACAGAAATGCCAGTCAGACTGGTGGTGGTGGGAGGGGAGTAACACACGGTGACTGGTGGTGGGAGGGGAGTAACACACGGTGACTGGTGGTGGGAGGGGAGAAACACACGGCGACTGGTGGTGGGAGGAGAGTAACACACGGTGACTGGTGGTGGGAGGG
>NW_024735570.1:0-22119 GCF_018991925.1 Homarus americanus | reverse complement strand
CCCTCCCACAGCACACTACCACCACCACTGCTGCTCTTGTTGTTGTTGTTGCTGCTGCTGCTGCACCCACAGGATTAACTCACCCACAGTCCACACTACTCTCACCTGCTGCTGCTGCTGTTGTTGTTGCGCACTGCTGCTGCTGCACCTACAGGATCAACCTCCCACAGTACACCACCACCACCTGCTGCTGCCTGGTGCATTGTTGTTGCTGCTGCTGCACCAACAGGATTAACTCACCCACAGTCCACTACCACTACCTGCTGCTGCTGCTGCTGCTGTTGTTGTTGTTGCTGCTGCTGCTGCACCTACAGGATCAACTCCCCACAGTCCACTACCACTACCTGCTGATGCTGCTGCTGCTGCACCTACTGGATCATCCCCCACAGTCCACCATCACCAACTCTCCTGGCTGCACCTACAGGATCAACTCCCCCACAGCCCACTTCACTACCACTGCTGCTGCATCCACAGGATCAACTCCCACAGTCAACCACCACCACCTGCTACTGATGCTGCAGCTAGGATCATCTCCCCCACAGACCACCACCAGCCACCTGCTGTTGCACCCACAGGATCAACTCCCACAGGCCGCCGCCACCACCACCTGCTGCTGCCTGCTGCTGCGCCTGTTGTCAGCTGCTGCTGCTGCACCGCAGCTTCAACTCCCCACAGTCCACTACCACTACCTGCTGATGCTGCTGCTGCTGCACCTACAGGATCAACTCCCCACAGTCCACCATCACCACCTGCTGCTGCGCACCTACAGGATCAACTCCCCCAAATTCCACCACCACCACCTGCTGCTGCTCTGCACTCCACAGCATCAACTCCCCACAGTACAACCACCACCTCCTCTGCTGCTGCACCTACAGGATCACTCTCCCCATAGTCCCCACCACCAACTGCTGTTGCTGCTGCACTCTACAGGATCACCTCCCCCATAGTCCACCACCACCACCTGCTGTTGCTGCTGCACCTACAGGATCACCTTCCCACAGTCCAACCAAAACCACTTCTGCTGCCCTGCTGCACCTACAGGATCACCTCCCCACAGTCCACTAAACCACTGCTGTTGCTGCTGCTCCTGCTGCACCTACAGGATCACCTCCCCACAGTCCACCAAAACCACCTGCTGCTGCCACTGTGCCTTCATGATCACCTCCTCACCAGTCAACCATCACCACCTGCTGCTGCTGCTGCACCTACAGGATCAACTCCCCACAGTCCACCACCACCACCTGCTGCTGCTGCTGCTCCTGCTGCTCCTACAGGATCAACTCCCCCACAGTCCACCACCACCACCTGCTACACCTATAGGATCAACTTCCCCACAATCCACCACCACCACCTTCTGCTGCTGCACCTACTGGATCACCCCCCATATTCCACCACTGCCACCTGCTGTTGCACCTACAGGATCAACTCCCCACAGTCCACCACCACCACCTGCTGCTGCTGTTCCACCTACAGGATCACCTTCCTTACAGTCGACCATCACCACCTGCTGCTGCCACTGTGCCTACAGGATCACCTCCTCACCGGTCCACTATCACTACCTGCTGCTGCTGCACCTACAGGATCAACTCCCCACAGGCCACCACCATCACCTGCTGCTGCTGCACTACAGGATCACCTCCCCATACTCCACCACCACCACCTGCTGCTGCTGCACCTACAGGATCACCTCCCCATAGTCCACCACCACCACCTGCTGCTGCTGCTCTGCTGCACCTACAGGATCACCTCCCAAGTCCACCACCACCACCACCTGCTGCTGCTGCACCTACAGAATCAACTCCCCACAGTCCACCACCACCACCTCCTGCTGCTGCACCTACAGAATCAACTTTCCCAAAGTCCACCACCACCACCTCTGCTGCTGCTGCTGCTGCTGCACCTACAGGATCAACCTGCCACAGTCCACCACCACCTGCTGCTCCTACAGGATCAACCCACCACAGGCCACCACCACCACCACGTGCTGTTGCTGCTGCACCTACAGGATCAACTCCCACAGTCCACACCACCACCTGCTGCTGTTGCTGCTGCTGCTTTGCTGCTTCACCTACAGGATCAACTCCCCACAGTCCACCCACCACCACCTGCTGCTGCTGCTACACCTATAGGATCAACTCCCCACAGTCCACAACCACCACCTGCTGCTGCACCTACAGGATCAACTCCCCACAGTCCACCACCACCACCACCTGCTGCTGCTGCACCTACAGGATCAGCTCCCCACAGTCCACCACCACTAACCTGCTGCTGCTGCTGCACCTACAGGATCAACTCTCCCACAGCACACTACCACCACCTGCTGCTGCTCTGTTGTTGTTGCTGCTGCTGCTGCTGCACTTCCAGGATTAACTCACCCACAGTCCACTACCACTACCTGCTGCTGCTGCTGCTGCTGTTGTTTTTGGTGTTGCTGCTGCTGCACCTACAGGATCAACTCCCCACAGTCCACTACCACCACCTGCTGCTGCTGCTGCTGCACCTACAGGATCAACTCCCCACAGTCCACCATCACCACCTGCTGCTGCTGCACCTACAGGATCAACTCCCCACACCACCACTACCACCACCTCTAACCACCACCACCATACTGCAACTGTTATAACTAACCTCTACCCAAAGTCCACCACCACCAACAACCTGCACCCACAGAATCAACTCCCCCACAGTCCACCACCACACCTGCTATCCACACATCACAGGATCAACTCCCCCAGTTAGTCCACCACCACCACCCACTGCTGCTGCTGCACCAACACGATCAACTCCCACAGCAACCCACCACCACCACCACCACCACTCAAGTTTCTACAATGCTAACATCTAAGTTCTTCACCCAGGATCAAACTCCCCACAGCCCACCACCACCTCACACCACTCTCTTCCACTTTACTCCATACTTATGTTGCTGCTACAACAAGAAATTCCACAGGACTCAACTCCCCACAGTCAACCACCAACACCTGTTATCATGCCACAGGATCAACTCCCCACAGGCCAACATCACCACCACATGCTGCTGCAACCCATAGATCAACTCTAGTAGCCGCTGACAACACCACCTGCTGCTGCTACAACCTACTGATGAACCCCAGTCCATCACTACTACCTGCTGCTGCCACAAAACTCCACAGGATCAACTCCCCCACAGTCCACTACCACCTGCTGCTGCTGCACTACAGACCAACGACCCCCCACTCCACCACCACACCCTGCCTGCTGCTGCTAAAATTTACTTCCACCCTGCCAACCACAGATCAACTCCCCCACAGGTTCACTGTACTTCACTCTGCTGCCAATGCTGTAGTCCACCCATGCTGCACCTACAGGATCAACTCCCCACCAGTCCACCACCCACCACCTGCTGCTGCCAAGCTCTCACCAAAGATCAACTCCCCCACAGTCCACTATCACACCTGCTGCTGCACCTACAGGACTAAACTCCCACAGTCCACTGACTACCATCACCTGCTGCTGTCGCATCTACAGGATCAACTCCCCCACAGGACCACCAACACCACCACCTGCCATTGCTGCTGTTCTACCTACAAGATCAACTCCACAGTCCACACTACCACCACCCGCTGCTGCTGCACCTACAGGATCAACTCCACAGTCCACACTCACCACCTGCTGCTGCAACCCACAGGATCAACCCCCACAGTCCACCACTACCCACCTGTTGCTGCTACTGCTGCTGCTGTTGCTGCTGCACCCAAAGACAACCGTCAACTCCCCACAGTCCAAACCACCACCTGCTGCTGCAATTCCACAGGATCAATCTCCCCACAGTCCACATCACCACCTGTATGCCTTGTTGCTGTTGCTGCTGCCAGAACCCAAAGGCATCAACTCCCCAAAGTCACACTACCACCACCCAGTTGCCGTTGCTTGTTGTTGTTGTTGTTGTTGCTGCTGCAGCTACCTACAGGATGAACTCCCCTCTGACAGCACACACATCACCACCTGCTGCTGCACCGCTGCTGCACAGAATCAACTCCCACAGTCCACCACCACCTGCTGCACCCACAGGATCAACTCCCCACAGTCCACTACCACCACCTGATGTGCTGCTGTTGCTCTGCTGTACTGCTGCTGCTGCTGCTGCACCTACAGATCAACTCCCACAGTCAACCACCACCACCTGTTGCTAATGTTGTGTTCACAGATCAATTTCACAGCCACCACCACCACCTGCTGCTGCGCCTACAGGATCAATTCCCCACAGGCTACCGCCACTACCCACCTGCTGCTGCTGCTGCTGCTGTTGTGCAGCTGTTGCTGCTGCTGCACTACAGGATCAACTCCGTTGCTGCTGCAACTAAGGAATCAACTTCCCACAGTCCACCACCACTCCTGCAGCTGCACCTACAGGATCAACTACTCCCACAGTCCACCACCACCTGCTGCTGACACAGGATCACCTCCTCCCCACAGTCCACCACCACCACCTGCTGCTGCTGCGCACCTACAGATCAACTCCACAGTCACCCACCACCACCTTCTGCTGCTGCACCTACAGGATCACCTCTCCCACAGTCCACCACCACCACCTGCCGTTGCTGCTACACCCACAGGATCACCTCCCACAATCCACCTCCACCTGCTGCTGCTGCGACCTACAGGATCAACTCCCACAGTATCCCACCACCACCTGCAGCTGCTGCTGCACCTACAAGGATCACCTCCCCACAGTCCACCATCAAGTCACTTTGCTGCTGCTGTTGCTGCTGCAACTAAGGAATCATCTCCCACAGTCCACCACCACCCTGCTGCTGCACCTACAGGATCAACTTCCCCACAGTCCACCACCACCCTGCTGCTGCACTACAGATCACCCTCCCACAGTAACCTCACCACCTGCTGCTGCTGCTGCACCTACAGGATCAATCTCCCCACAGTCCACCACCACCACTTGCTGTTGCTGCTGCACCTACAGGATCATTCCCCACAGTCCACCACCACCACCTGCCGTTGCTGCTGCACCCAGGATCACCTCCCCACAATCCACCTCCACCTGCTGCTGCCACCTACAGGATCAACTCCCACAGTATACCACCACCACCTGCAGCTGCTGCACCTACAGGATCAACCCCCCACAGTCCACCACCACCACCTGATGTTGCTGCTGCACCTACAGAATCAACTGCCCCACAGTCCACTACCACCACCTGCTCCTGCACCACAGATTAATCCCCACAGTCCACACCTCACCACCTGCTGCTGCTGCATCTAAGGATCAACTCCCCATAGTCCACTACCACCACCTGCTGCTGCTGCACAGCAGCAGCTGTTGCTGCTGCTGCACCACAGCATCAACTCCCCCCCAGTCAAACCACCACCACCTGTTGCTAATGCTGCAGCTACAGGATCAACTCCCCGCCACAGACCACCACCACCACCTGCAGCTGCACTCCAACAGGATCAATCCTCCCACAGGCTGCCGCCACCACACCTGCTGCTGCTGCTGCTGCTGCTGCTGTTGTAGTTGCAGTTGTTGCTGCTGCTGCTGACTCCACAGGATCAACTCCCAAAGTCTACTCACCACCACCGCTGCTGCACCTACAGGATCAACTCCCCACAGTCCACTACCATCACCTGCTGCTGCTGCATCTACAGGATCAACTCCACAGTCCACCACCACCACCTCCTGCTGCTGCACGTACATAATCACTCCTCCCACAGTTCACCACCACCACCTGCTGCTGCACCTACAGGATCAACTTCCCACAGGCTGCCGCCACCACCACCCGCTGCTGCTGCTGCTGCTGCTGCTGCTGTAGCTGTTGTTGTTCTGCTGCTGCACCCCACAGGATCAACTCCCCAAAGTCTACTACCACCACCTGCTGCTGCTAAGCACCCCACAGATCCTCCCCACAGTCCACTACCATCACCTGCTGCTGCTGACATACAGGATCACCTCCCCAACAGTCCACCATCACCACCTGCCGCCATTGCACCTACAGGATCAACTCCCCACAGTCCACTACCACCATCACCTGCTGCTGCTGCTGCTGCTGCTGCTGCTATTGCTGCTGCTGCTGCACCCAAGGCATCAACTTTCCCACAGTCTCACCACCACTCCTGCAGCTGCACCTACAGGATCAACTACCCCACAGTCCACCCACCCCTGCTGCTGCACCTGGCAGGATTACCTCCCCACAGTCCACCACCACAACCTGCTGCTGCACCCTACAGGATCAACTCCCCACAGGCCGCTGCCACTGCCACCTGTGCTGCGCGCGCGCGCGCGCTGTTGTTGTTGTTGCTGCTGCTGCACCTACAGGATCAACTCCCCAAAGTCCACTACCACCATCAACTGTTGCTCCTGCTGTTGCTGCTGCTGCACCTATGACAACTCCCCACAGTCCACCACCACTCTGCAGCTACACCTACAGGATCAACTACCCCACAGTCCACCACCACCACCTGCTGCTGCACCTACAGGATCACTCCCCACAGTCCACCACCACCACCTGCTGCTGCCACTGCACCCACAGGATCACTCTCCCACAGTCCACCACCACTCTGCTGCTGCTGCTGCTGCACCTACAGGATCAACTCCTCCACAGTCCCACCACCACCATCCTGCTGCTGCTGCTGCACCTACAGGTTCACCTCCCCCCACAGTCCACTCACACCATCACCTGTTTGCCCTACTGCTGTTGCTGCTGCACCTAAGGAATCAACTCCCCACAGTCACCACCACTTGCAGCTACACCTACAGGATCAACTACCCCACAGTCCACCACCACCTGCTGCTGCACCCTACAGGATCACCTCCCCAGTCCACCACCACCACCTGCTGCTGCCACTGCACCCACAGGATCACCTCCCCCCACAGTCCACCACCACTTGCTGCTGCTGCTGCTGCACCACAGGATCAACTCCTCCACAGTCCACCACCACCATCCTGCTGTTGCTGCTGCACCTACAGGATCACGTCCCCACAGTCCACCATACTACCACCTGCAGCTGGCTGCACCTACAAGATCACCTCCCCACAGTCCACCATCACCACCTGCTGCCATTGCAAATACAGGATCATCTCACCCACAGTCCACTACCACCACCTACTGCTGCTGCACATACAAGATCACCTCCCCCACAGTCCACCACCACCTGCTGCTGTGGCTGTACCTACAAGATCACCTCCCCACAGTCCACCATCACCACCTGCTACCATTGCAAATACAGGATCAACTCCCCACAGCCCACCAGCACCTGCTACTGCTGCTCCTGCTGCCTACAGGATCAACTCCACCACAGCCCCACTACCAGCACCTGCTACTGCTGCTCCTGCTGCACCTACAGGATCAACTCCACCACAGTCAACCACCACCACCTGTTGCTGATGCTGCAGCTACTGGATCAACACCCCCACAGGCCACCACCACCACCTGCTTCTGCACCTACAGGATCAACTCCCCCACAGGCCGCCGCCACCACCACCTGCAGCTGCTGCTGCTGCTGCTTGCTGCTGCTGCTGCTGCTGCTGCTGCACCTACAGGATCAACTCCCAAAGTCCACTACCACCACCTGCCCTGCTGCTGCACCTAACAGGATCAACTCCCCACAGTCCACCATCACCTGCTGCTGCTGCATCTACAGGATCAACTACCCCACAGTCCACTACCACCACCTGCTGCTGCTCTTATAAGAGCGAGCCAGCTGCTGCACCTACAGGATCAACTCCACCATGTCACACCACCACCTGCTGCTGCTGCTACAACAGGATCAACTCCCCACCCACCACCACCACCTGCTGTTGCTGCTGCACCTAACAGATCAACTCCCCCACAGTTCACCATCACCACCTGCTGCTGCTGCTGCACCTACAGGATCAATCCCCACAGTACACTACCACCACCTGCTGCTGCCTTGCTGCTGTTGCTGCTGCTGCTACTGCTGCTGCTGCACCTACAGGATCAACTCCACCCACAGTCCACCACCACCTGCTGCTCCTGCTGCTCCTACAAGATCAACTCCCCACAGTCCGTTCACCACCTGCTGCACCTACAGGACCAACTCCCCACAGTCCACCACCACCACCTTCTGCTCCTGCACCTACAGGATCACCTCCCCAACAGTCCACCATCACCACCTGCCGCCATTGCACCTACAGGATCAACTCCCCACAGTCCACACTACCACCAATACCTGCTGCTGCTGCTGCTGCTATTGTTGCTGCTGCTGCACCTAAGGCATCAACTTTCCCACACCACCACCACCTCCTGCAGCTGCACCTACAGGATCAACTCCCCACAGTCCACCACCCCTGCTCCTGCACCTACAGGATACCTC
This sequence comes from Homarus americanus, assembly GCF_018991925.1. Taxonomy (NCBI): domain Eukaryota; kingdom Metazoa; phylum Arthropoda; class Malacostraca; order Decapoda; family Nephropidae; genus Homarus; species Homarus americanus. Next base: position 13,797 of record NW_024735570.1, on the reverse strand, counting down.
CCCAGTCCACCACCACCACCTGCTGCTGCACCTACAGGATCAACTCCCCACATGCCGCCGCCACCACCACTGCTGTTGCTTTGCTGCTGCTGTGTGCTGCTGCATGCACCTACAGGATCAACTCCCCAAAGACCACTCACCACCACCGCACTGCTGGCTGCAATCACAGAGATCAACTCACAAGTCCACTACCATCACCTGCTGCTGCTTTATCTACAGGATCAACTCCCAGCTCACTACCACCACTGCTGCTGCTGCTTATGTTGTGTTGCTGGGCTGCAACCTACAGGATCAACCCACCACAGTCCACCACCCCCACCTGCTGCTACACCCACAGGATCAACCCCCACAGTCCACCACCACACCTTCTGCTGCTGCACTTACAGGATCATCTCCCATAGTCCACCACCACCACCTGCTGTTGCTGCTGCACCTACAGGATCAACTCCCCGACAGTCCACATCATCACCACCTGCTGCTCTGCTGCACCTACAGGATCACCTCCCACAGTCCACCACACCATCACCTGTTGCTCCTGCTGCTGATGCTGCACCCAATGAATCAACTCCACAGTCCACCACCACCTGCAGCTACACCTACAGGATCAACTACCCCACAGTCCACCACCACCTGCTGCTGCACCTACAGGATCACCTCCCCACAGTCCACCACTCACCACCTGCTGCTGCCACTGCACCTACAGGATCACCTCCCCACAGTCCACGACACACTTGCTGCTGCTGCTGCTGCACCCACAGGATCAACTCCCCACAGTCCACCACCCATCCTGCTGCTGCTGCTGCACCTACAGGATCACCTCCCACAGTCCACTACCACCACCTGCAGCTGGGCTGCACCTAAAAAGATCATCCCCACAGTCCACCATCACCACCTGCTGCCATTGCAACAGGATCATCTCACCACAGTCCACTACCACCACTCCACTGCTGCTGACATGTTAGATCACCTCCCCACAGTCCACTATCACACACTGCTGCTCTGGCTGTACCTCTACAAGATCACCTCCCCCACAGTCCACCATCACCACCTGCTGCCATTGCAATACAGGATCATCTCACCACTGTCCACTACCACCACTACTGCTGCTGCACATACAAGATCACCTCCCCACAGTCCACTACCACCTGCTGCTGTGGCTGTACCTACAAGATCACCTCCCCACAGTCCACCACTCACCACCTGCTGCCATTGCAAATACAGGATCAACTCCCCCACAGCCCACTCACCAGCACCTGCTCCTGCTGCTGCACCTACAGGATGAACTCCACCACAGTCAACCACCACCACCTGCTGCTGATGCTGCAGCTACAGAATCAACTCCCCACAGGCCACCACCACCACCTGCTTCTGCACCACAGGATCAACTCCCCACAGGCCGCCGCCACCACAACCTGCAGCTGCTGCTGCTGCTGCTGCTGCTGCTGCTGCACCTACAGGATCAACTCCCACAGTCCACCATCACCACCTGCTGCTGCTGCACCTACAGGATCACCTCCCCACAGTCCACTACTACCATCACCTGTTGCTCCTGCTGTTGTTGCTGCTGCACCCATGAATCAACTCCCCCACAGTCCACTGTCACCACCTGCTGTTGCTGCACCACAGCATCAACTCCGCCACAGTCAACCACCACCACCTGTTGCTAATGCTGCACCTACAGGATCAACTCCCCCACAGTCCACCACCACCATCCTGCTGCTGCTGCTGCACCTACAGGATCACCTCCCACAGTCCACTACCACCACCTGCAGCTGCGGCTGTACCTACAAGACCTCCCCCACAGTCCACCATCACCACCTGCTGCCATTGCAAATACAGGATCAACTCACCCACAGTCCACTACCACCACCCACTGCTGCTGCACATACACGATCACCCCCCAAGTCCACTACCACCTGCTGCTGCGGCTGTACCTACAAGATCACCTCCCCACAGTCCATCATCACCACCTGCTGCCATTGCAAATACAGGATCAACTCCCCACAGCCCACTACCAGCACCTGCTACTGCTGCCCTGCTGCATCTAGGAATCAACTCCCCACAGTCCACCGTCACCACCTGATGTTGCTGCACCTACAGCATCAACTCCCCACAGTCAACCACCACCACCTGTTGCTAATGCTGCACCCAGGATCAACTCCCACAGTCCAACCACCACCATCCTGCTGTTGCTGCACCTACAGGATCACCCTCCCCACAGTCCACTACCATAACCTGCAGCTGCGGCTGTACCCACAAGATCACCTCCCACAGTCCACCATCACCACCTGCTGCCATTGCAAATACAGGATCAACTCCCACCAGTCCACTACCACCACCTACTGCTGCTGCACAAGATCACCTCCCCACAGTCCACACTACCACCTGCTGCTGCGGCTGTACCCACAAGATCACCTCCCCCACAGTCCACCATCACCTCCTGCTGCCATTAAATACAGGATCAACTCCCCACAGCCCACTACCAGCACCTGCTACTGCTGCCCTGCTGCACCTACAGGATCAACTCCACCACAGTCAACCACCACCACCTGTTGCTGATGCTGCAGCTACAGGATCACCCACAGGCCACCACCTGCTGTTGCTGCTGCTGCACCTACAGGATCAATTCCTACAGGCCGCCACCACCACCCACTGCTGCTGCTGCACCCCTACAGGATCACCTCCCCATAGTCCACCACCCACCACCTGCTGCTGCACCTACAGGATCAATCCCCACAAGCCACCACCACCACCACCTGCTGCTGCTGCACCTACAGGATCACCTCCCATAGTCCACCACCACTCCTGCTGCTGCAACTGCAGGATCAAATCCCCACAGGCCACCACAACCACCTGCTGCTGATGCTGCAGCTACAGGATCAATTCCCCAACAGTCAACCACCACCACTTGCTGCTGCACCTACAGGATCAACCTGCCCCATTGGCCAGCACCACCACCTGCTTCTGCACCTACAGGATCAACTCCCACAGTCCACCACCACTTCCTGCTGCTGCACCTACAGGATCAACTCCCCCAAACCACCACACCACCACCTGCTCCTGCTGCTGCACCTACAGGATCAACTCCCGCAGTCAACCACCACCACTGCTGCTGCACCTAGAGGATCAACCCCACAGTCCACCACCACCGCCCTGCTCCTACAGGATCCCTTCCCACAGCCACTCCACCACCACACCTGCTGCTGCTGCTGTTGTTGCTGCTGCTGCTGCCATGCTGCACCTACAGGATCACCTCCCAAACCCACACACCACCACCTGCTCCTGCTGCTGCACCTACAGGATCAACTCCCCACAGTCCACCACCATCACCTGCTGCTGCTGCACCTACAGGATCACCTCCCACAGTCCACCACCAACTGCTGCTGCTGCTGCACCTACAGGATCACCCCCACAGGCCTACCAATACCACCGCTGCCTGCACCACAGGATCACTCTACAGGCCACCACCACCACCTGCTGCTGCTGCACCTACAGGACCCCCACAGTCCACCACCACCACCTGCTGCACCTACAGGATCAACTCCCCACAGCCACCCACCACCACCTCTGCTGCTGCACCTACAGGATCAACTCCCACAGGCCACCACCACCACCTGCTGCTGCTCTGCACCTACAGGATCACCTCCCCAGTTCACCACCTGCGCTGCTGCTGCTGCTGCACCTAGGAACAACTCCCCACAGTCCACCACCACCACCTGCTGCTGCTGCTAGTTATTGTACCTACAGGATCAACTCCATCACAGCACTACCTCACCTGCTGTTGCACCAACAGGATCAACTCCCCCACAGTACACTACCACCACCAGTCTGTTGCTCTTGTTGTTGCTGTTGCTGCTGCTGCTGCACCTACAGGATCAACTCACCCACAGTCCACTGCCACACCTGCTGCTGCTGCACCTACAGGATCAATCCCCCACAGTCCACTGTCACCACCTGCTGCTGCTGCACCCACAGGATCAACTCCCCATAGTCCACTACCACATTACCACCTGCTGCTGCTGCTGTCGCTGATGCTGCTGCTGCACCTGCCAGCATCAGCCCCCCACAGTCAACCACCAGCACCTGTTGCTAATGCTGCAGCTACAGGATCAACTCCCCACAGACCACCACCACCACCTGCTACTTCACACCTACAGGATCAACTCCCCCACAGGCCGCCGCCACCACAACCCATGCTGTTTGCCAGAAGTTGTTGTTGTTGCTGCTGCCCTGCACCTACAGGATCACCCCCATAATCCACCACACCACCACCTGCTGTGCTGCTGCACCCACAGGATCAACTCCCCCCCAGTTCCACCACCACTCACCTGCTGTTGCTGCTGCACCCACAAGATCACCTCACCCACAGTCCACTGGTCACCACCTGCCACAGTACCGTGCCCACAGGATCCCCTCCTCACCAGTCCACCATCACTACCTGCTGCTGCAACCTACAGGATCAACTCCCCACAGTCCACCTCACCATCACCTGCTGCTGCACCTACAGGATCAACTCCCCACAGTCCACCACCACCACCTCTGCTGCTGCACTTAAAGGATTACCTCCCCCATAGTCCACAACCACCACCTGCTGTTGCTGCAGCACCCACAGGATCAACTTCCCCACAGTCACCATCACCTGTTGCTGCTGCTGTTGTTGCTGCTGCTGTTGCTGCACCTAAGGAATCAACTCCCCCACAGTCCACCACCACCCCTGCAGCTGCACTCATAGGATCAACGGACCCCACAGTCCACTTCACCTCCTGCTGCTGCACTCACAGGATCACCTCCCCCACAGTCCACTGCATCACCTCACCAACTGCTGCTGCCACTGCTCCCTACAAGACTCATCTCCCAGTCCACCACGCCTGCTGCTGCTGCTCCTGCACTCACAGGATCAACTCCCCCAGTCCACCACCAACAATTATCCTGCTGTTGTTGCTGCCTCACAGGATCATCTCCCCACAGTCCACCACCACCTGCTGTTGCTACTACACACCTAGAGGATCACCTCCCACACCACCACCAACACCTGTTGCTGCTGCAATTCCACAGGATCAACTCCCCAACAGTAGAGTCACCACCACCTGCAGCTGCTGCTGCACCAACAGGATCAACTCCCCACAGTCCACCACCACCACCTGCTGTTGCTGCTGCACCTACAGAATCAACTCCCCCAGTCCACCACCACCCTCAACTGCTGCTGCCACTGTCTTGCCAAGATCACTCCTCCCCACAGTCCACCACACTGCCTGCTGTCTCTGCACCCACAGGATCAACTCCCCAGTCCATTCACCACCATCCTGCTGTTGCTGCTGCGCCTACAGGATCATCTCCCCACAGTCCACCACCACCACTCATGTTGCTGCTACACTGCAGAGGATCACCTCCCCACAATCCACCACCACCTGCTGCTGCTGCACCCACAGGATCAACTCCCAACAGTATAACATCACCCCACCTGCAGCTGCTGCACCTACAGATCCACCCCCACAGTCCACCACCACCACCTGCTGTTGCTGCTGCACCCACAGAATCAACTCCAGCGTCCACTACCACCACCTGCTGCTGCTTATGTTGTTGTTATTGTTGTTGCTGCACCTACAGGATCAACTGCCCCACAGTCCACTACCACTACCTGCTGCTGCTGCTGTCGCCAGATGCCAAGGCTGCACCTACAGGATCAACTCCCCCACAGTCCACCGTCACCACCTGCTGCTGCTGCACCTACAGGATCAACTCCCCCACAGTCCACTACCACCACCTGCTGCTGCTGCTGTCGCTGATGCTGCTGCTACACCTACAGCATCAACTCCCCCACAGTCAACCACCAGCACCTGTTGCAAATGCTGCAGCTACAGGATCAACTCCCCCACAGTCCACCACCACCACCTACTGCTGCTGTTGCTGCTGCTGCACCTACAGCATCAACTCCCCCACAGTCAACCACCACCACCTGTTGCTAATGCTGCAGCTACAGGATCAACTCCCCCCACAGACCACCACCACCATCTGCTACTGCACCTACAGGATCAACTCCCCCACAGGCCGCCGCCACCACCACGTGCTGCTGCTGCTGCTGCTGCTGTAGTTGTTGTTGTTGTTGCTACTCCTGCACCTACAGGATCTCCTCCCCCATAATCCACCACCACCACCTGCTGTTGCTGCTGCACCTACAGGATCTACCTCCCCACAGTCCACCACACCACCTGCTGTTGCTGCTGCACCTACAGGATCAACTCCCCCACAGTCCACCACCACCACCTGCTGTTGCTGCTGCACCTACACGATCACCTCACCCACAGTCCACCAATACCACCTGCTGCTGGCACTGTGCCTACAGGATCCCCTCCCTCACCAGTCCACCATCACTACCTGCTGCTGCTGCGCCTACAGGATCAACTACCCCACAGTCCACCACCATCACCTGCACCTACAGGATTACATCCACCACAGTGCACCACCACCACCTGCTGCTCCTACAGGATCAACTCCCTCACAGTCCACCACCACCACCTGCTGCACCTACAGGATCAACTCCCCCACAGTCCACCACCACCACCTTCTGCTGCTGCACTTAAAGGATTACCTCCCCCATAGTCCACCACCACCACCTGCTGTTGCTGCTGCACCTACAGGATCAACTCCCCCACAGTCAACCACCATCACCAGAGTTGCTAAGCATTGTTATGCTGCTGTTGCCATGCACCTGGGCGAACTCAACTCCCCAAAGCCCACGACCACCTGCAGCTGCACCTACAGTGGATCAACTACCCCACAGTCCACCACCACCTGCTGCTGCACCTACAGGATCACCTCCCACAGTCCACCACCACCACCTGCTGCTGCCACGCACCCAGGATCACCTCTCTCCCACAGTCCACACCACCACCTGCTGCTGCTGCTGCACCTATAGCATCAACTCCCCCACAGTCCACCACCACCATCCTGCTGTTGCTACTGCACCTACACGATCAACTCCCCCACAGTCCACCACCACCTGCTGCTGCTGCTCTTATTGTTGTTGCTGTTGCACCTACAGGACTTAACTCACCCACAGTCCACTACCACCACCCGTTGCCATGCACCTATGCAGGATCAACTCCCACAGCAAGCTCACCATCACCACCTGCTGCTGCTGCACCTTACAGGATCAACTCCCACAGTCCACTACCACCACCTGCTGTTGCTGCTATGCTGCTGTTAAAACTACAGTGGTCAACTCCCCACAGTCAACCAACACCACCTGTTGCCATGCTGCAGCTACAGGATCAACTCCCACAGTCAAATCCTCACTCACCACTCAAGGTTGCTCTTGTTGTTGCTTGCTGCTGCTGCTGCACCAACAGGATCAACTCACCCACAGTCCACTACCACTAATCGTTCTTGCTGTTGCTGTTGTTGTTGTTGCAGCACCTACAGGATCAACTCCCCACAGTCTACACACACCACCAAGTTGCAGCTGCTTCACCTACAGGATCAATTCCCACCTGGCTCCACCACCACCTGCTGCTGCTGCTGCACCTACAGGATCAACTCCCCCCCAATCCACCACCACACCACCTGCTGTTGCTGCTGCACCTATAGGATCATCTCCTGTTCTACCATCACCACTGCAGCTGCTGCTGCACCTACAGGATCAACTCCCCCACAGCATGCACTACCACCACCTGCTGCTGCTGCTCTTGTTGTTGTTGCTGCCACCACAGGATCAACTCACCATTAGTCCACTACCACCACCACCTGCTGCTGCACCTACAGGATCATCTCCCCCACAGTTCACCATCACCACCTGCTGCTGCTGCTGCACCTACAGGATCAACTCCTCCCACAGTACACTACCACCACCTGCTGCTGCTGCTCTTTGTTGTTATGTTGCACTCTACAGGATCAACTCGACCCAAAGTCCTCCACCACCACCACCTGCTGCTGCTGCTGCTACGGCTGCTGTTGTTGCTGCTACTGCTGCCGCTGCACCTCCACAGGATCAACTCTCTCACAGAACACCACCACCACCTGCTGCTACTGTTATTTGCTGTTGTTGTTGTTGTTGTTGCTGTTGCTGCTGCTGCTGCTGCTGCCACTTTACCTACAGTGATCAACTCCTCCACAGTCCACCGCCACCTGCTGCTGCTGCTGCTGCTGCACTCCCACAGGGATCAACTCCCCACAGTCCACACCGCCACCTGCTGCTGCTGCTGCTGCTGCACCTACAGGGATCAACCCCCAAAGCACACCACCACCACATGCTGCAGCCGGTGATGCTGTTCTTGTTGTTGTTGTTGTTGTTGTTGTTGTTGTTGTTGTTGTTGTTGATGCTGTTGTTGCAATCTACAGTGATGAACTCCCACAGTCCACTACCACCACCTGCTGCTGTTGCTGCTGTTGTTAGCATATGCTAAAATCTCCACAGGATCAACTCCCCACAGTCCACCACCACCTGCTGCTGCTGCACCTACAGAATCAACTCCCCAACAGTCCACTACCACCACCTGCCAATGCTGCAGCTACAGATCAAATTCCCCACAGGGGCCACCACCACCACCACCTGTTGCTGCACTCCACAGGATCAACTCCCCCCACAGGCCGCCACCACCACCTGCTGCTGCTGTTACTACTGCTGCTGCTGTTGTTGTTGAAAGTGTTAAGCAAGGCTGCACCTTAAGCAGGATCAACTCCAACACAGTCCACTACCACCTGCTGCTGCTGCATCTACAGGATCAACTCCCACAATCCACCACCTCACCACCTGCTGTTGGGGCTGTTGTTGCTACTTGCTGCTGCTGCACCCACAGGATCAAGTCCCCACAGATCACTAACTCACTCACCTGCTGCTGCTGCTGCACCTTCCAGGATCAACTCCCACAGTGCTCGTCACCACCAGTTGCTGCCAAGGCACCCACAGAATCAACTCCCAACAGTCCACCACCACCACCTGCCACGCCTGCAGCCACAGGATCAACTCCCCCACAGAGATCCAAGTCCCCCAGACCACCACCACCACCTGCTGCTGCTGCTACACCTGAGATCACTCCCCACAGTCCACCACCACCTGCTGCTGCACTGGATCAACTCCCCAACAGTCCCACTACCACCTGCTGCTGCTGCTGCTGCAAGATCAACTCCCCCACAGTCCACCACCACCACCTGCTGCTGCTGCTGCTAGCACCTCAGAATCAACTCCCAACAGTCCTACCACCTGCTAATGCTGCAGCTGCAGGATCAACTCCCCACAGTCACCACCATCACCACCACTCCTGCTGCTGCTGCTGCCTGCAGGATCAACTCCCCACAGCCTACCACCACCTGCTGCTGCTCATGCTGCTGTTGCTGCTGCACCTGGGGGATCAACTCCCCAGATCCACCATCACCACCTGCTGCTGCTCCATGCTGTTGCTGCTGCCTCAGAGATCAACTCCCGCACAGTCACTACACCACCACCTGCAGCTGCACGCTCAGGATCACCTCCCCGACAGTCACCACCACCACCTCCTGCTGCTGCTGCTCCTGCAGGATCAACTCCCAGTCCCCACCACCACCTGCTGCACCTACAGGATCAACTCCCCAGTCACCACCACACCACCACCACCACCACCACCACCTGCTGCACCTACAGGATCAACTCCCGCCAGAGTCCACCACCACCTTCTGCTGCTCCACTTACAGGATCACCTCGCCCATAGTCCACCACCACCACCTGCTGTTGCTGCTGCACCTACAGGATCACCTCCCCCACAGTGCACCAAAACCACCTGCTGCTGCCACTGTGCCTACAGGATCACCTCCCTCACCAGCCCATCACCACAACCTGCTGCTGCTGCTGGGGCTGCTGTTCTTGCTGCTGCTGCACTTACAGGATCAACTCCCCCACAGACCACCACCACCACCTGCTGCTGCTACTGTTATTATTGTTGCTGCTGATGCTGCTGCTGCTAATTTACCTATAGGATTAACTCCCCCACAGTCCACCGCCACCTGCTGCTGCTGCACCTACAGGTATCAACTCCCCCAAAGTACACTACCACCACCTGCTGCTGCTGCTGTTCTTGTTGTTGTTGTTGTTGCTGCTGATGCACCTACAGGATCAACTCACTCATAGTCCACCACCACCACCTGCTGTTGCTGCTGCACCTACAGGATCAACTCCCCCACAGCCCACCACGACCACCTGCTGCTGCTACTGTTATTGTTGTTGCTGCTGCTGCTGCTATTTTACCTACAGGATCAACTCCCCCACAGTCCACCACACACCTGCTACTGCTGCTGCACATACAGGATCAACTCCCAAACAGTCCACTACCACCACCTGCTGCTGCTGCACCTACACGATCAACTCCCCCACAGCCCACCACCACCACCTGCTGCTCCCGCTGCTGCTGTTTCAACAGGATCAACTCCCCCACAGTCCTTCTCCACCTGCTGAACCTACAGGACTAACTCCCCCACAGTCCACCACCACCACCTTCTGCTCCTGCACCTACAGGATCACCTCCCCCATAATCCACCACCATCACCTGCTGTTGCTGCTGCACCTACAGGATCAACTCCCCCACAGTCAACCACCACCACCTGTTGCTAATGCTGCAGCTACAGGATCAACTCCCCCCACAGGCCACCACCACCACCACCTGCTGCTGTTGTTGCTGCTGCTGCTGCTGCTGCTGCTGTTGTTGCTGTTGCTGCTGCTGCACCTACAGGATCAACTCCCACAGTCCATACCATCACCTGCTGTTGCTGCATTTACAGGATAAACTCCCACAGTCCACCACCACCAGCCTGCTGCTGGGGCTGCTGTTGTTGCTGCTGCTGCTGCTGCTGCACCTACAGGATCAAGTCCCCACAGACTACCGCCACCACCTGCTGCTGCTGCTACTTTACCTACAGGACTAACTCCCCCACAGTTCACCACCACCTGCTGCTGCTGCTGCACCTACAGGATCAACTCCCAACAGTCCACTACCACCACCTGCTGCACCTACAGGATCAACTCCCACAGTTCACCACTACCTGCTGCTGGTGCTCCTGCTGCTGTTGTTGCTGCTGCACCTACAGGATCAACTTCCCCACAGTCCAGTACTGCTGTGTCCCCACACACCACCTGCAGCTGCCACCTACAGGATCACCTTCACCAGTCCACCACCACCAACTGCTGCTGCTGCTGCTGCTTCTGGGGCTGTTGTTGTTGCTGCTACTGCTGCTGCTGAACCTACAGGACACCTCACAGTCCTCACCACCACCTCATGCACCTACAGGATCACCTCCCATCCACCACCACCACCTGCTGTTGCTGCACTCCCCACAGTCCACTACCACACCTGCTGATGCTGTAGATCAACTCCCACAGGCCGCACACCACCTGCTGCTGCTGCTGCTGCTGCTGTTGTTGTTGTTGTTTACGGCTGCTGCTCTCTAAGATCTACTCCCACAGTCACTACCATCACCTGCTGCTGCTGCATCTCACGGATCAACTCCCCAGATCCACCACCACCACCTGCTGCAGGGGCTGCTGTTGTTGCTGCTGCTGCTGCTGCTACTGCTGCTGCTGTTGTTGTTGCGGCTGCTGCACCGTCACAGGATCCAACTCCCCAGATCCCACTACCATCACCTGCTGCTGCTGCATCTCAGGATCAACTCCCCACAGACCACCACACTGCTGCTGCTGCTGCTACCTGGGATCACTCCCCACAGACCACCACCTGCTGCTGCTGCTGCCCAGGATCAACTACCCCCAGATCCCACCATCGCCACCTGTAGGTGCAGCAGCAACAGTAGCAGCAACAACAACAGCCCCAAGCAGCAGTAGCAGGGTGGTGGTGGTGGACTGATGAGGTGATCCTGCACAGTAACAGCAGCAGGTGGTTATGGTGGACTGGGAGAAGTCCTGTAGGTGCAACAACAGCAGCAGGTGGTGGTGGTGGACTGTGGGATCATCCTGTAGGTGCCAGCTCCAGCAGGTGAGGGTGGACTATGGGAGTTGATCCTGTGGTGCAGCAGCAGAAGGTGGTGGTGGTGAACTGTGGGATGTTGATCCTGTAGGTGCAGCAGGTGGTGGTGGTGGACTGTGGGAGTTAATCCTGGGGCAGCAGCAGCAGAGCAGCAGGGCAGCAGCAGGAGGTGTGGACTGTGGGAGGTGATCCTGTAGGTGCAGCTGCTAGTGGTGGTGAGTGGACTGTGGGGAGTTGATCCTGTAGGTGCAGCAGCAGCAACAACAGCAAGAACGGCAGCAGGTGGTGGTGGTGGTGGACTGTGGGAGTTGATCCGATGCAGCAGCAGCAGGTGGTGTAGTGGACTGTTGGGAGTTGATCCTGTGGGTGCAACAGGTGGTGGTGGACTGTGGGGGAGTGATCCTGGGTAAAGTAGCAGCAGCAGCAGGTGGTGGTGGTGGTCTGTGAGGACTTGATCCTGTAGTTGCAGCAGCAGCAATGTAACAACAACAGCAACATGTAGTGGTGGTGGACTGTGGGAGTTGATCCTGCTTAGATGCAGCAGCAGCAGCTGATGGTAGTGGACTGTTGAGGTTAATTAAGTGCAACAGGTAGTTGATAGTTCAACAGATACTTAACAACTGTAGAGTGTGGTATAAGATTAAGATGGTGGTAGATTAGCAGCGGCAAGTGACACAGCATGCAGCATTAGCAGGTGGTGGTGGTGGACTGTAGAATGGCACTTTGACTGCAAGTGCAGCACTAACAACAGCAGCAGTAGTAACAGCAGCAGCAGGTGGTGGTGGTGGTCTGTTGGGAGCTTGATCCTGTAGGTGCAGGCAGCAGGTGGTGGTGGTGGACTGTTGGGAGTTGATCCTGTAGATGCAGCAGCAGCAGGTGTTGGTAGTGGACTGTGGGGAATTGATCCTGGGTGCAGCAGCAGCAGCAACAGCAGCAGGTGAGTGGTAGTGGCCTGTGGGGAGTTGATCCTGTAGGTGCAGCAGCAGGTGGTGAAGTGGACTGTTGGGGAGTTGATTCTGTAGGTGCAGCAGCAGCAGTGAGGTGGTGGTGGACTGTGGGAGTTGATCCTGTAGGTGCAGCAGCAGCAGCAGCAGCAGGAGCAGCAGGTGGTGGTAGAGCAGCAGCAGGTGGCAGTGGACTGTGGGGAGTTGATCCTGTAGGTGCAGCAGCAGCAGCAGGTGGCAGAGTGGACTGTGGGGGAGTTGATCCTGTAAGGTAAAGTAGCAGCTTAGCAGCAACAACAACAACAACAACAATAACAGTAGCAGCAGCAGGTGGTGGTGGTGGTCTGTGAAGAGTTGATCCTGTAGGTGCAGCAGCAGGATGGCAGCAACAACAGCAGCCATGCTGGCAGCAGCAGCAGCAAGGTGGTGGTGGTGGTCTGTGAGAGAGTTGATCCTGTAGGTGCAGCAGCAGGGTAGCAGCAACAACAGCAGCCGTAGCAGCAGCAGCAGCAGCAGGTGGTGGTGGTGGACTGTGGGGAGTTGATCCTGTGGGTGCAGCAGCAGCAGCAGCAGCAACAGCAACAACAACAACAACAACAGCAGCAACAGCAGGTGGTGGTAGTGGAGAAACAATGGGGGAGTTGATCCTGTAGGTGCAGCAGCAGGTGGTGGTGGTAGTGGACTGTGGGAGTTGATCCTGTAGGTGCTGCAACAACAACAGCAACAGCAGCAGCAGCAAATGAGTAGTAGTGGACTGTGGGTGAGCTGATCCTGTGGAGTTTTGTAGCAACAACAAGAACAGCAGCAGGTGGTGGTAGTGTACTGTGGGAGTTTATCCTGTAAATTTGCAGCAGCAGAGTGGTGATGGTACAGAACTGAGGGAGATGATCGTATAGGTGCAGCAGCAA
>NW_024735569.1:0-8653 GCF_018991925.1 Homarus americanus | reverse complement strand
GAGAAATTTATGAATGACTTAATGAGAGTTTATGGATATACTTGAATGTACTGCATTGAGTAAGAAGTGTTAATTAGATACCGTGTGTAGGGGTAGAGTATAAAATACGAACCTTTACAATGAAACAAGTCTATATTATGCATCTAATTAAGGTATGGCTATATTTCAACCGATCATATGATGAGAGTATGAAACTTTCAAGAACAAGAAACATGGAACATTTTTGAGAGAAAAGATGCTAAAAGTTGTATAGCTTAACCAAATTACTGTGAAGGAGTCTTAGATGTGAAGAAGAAAATAATTGCTGAAGGAAATGATATAAACAGAATAACCTTGAAAAAGTAAGAAAGCTAATGGGACGCGTCTGCTCGTCATAGTGTATATGTAAGATAGTATTAAATTCAGTGATAATTCAGGTTAGACTCTGTGATGCGTGGTCGTCTTTTGCAAATACACAAATAAGCGTTTGTCTTGTGATTATGTTTTTACTGAGACGATATGAGATGAGAAATACAAAAACTGGTTAAAGTCGAAATTATCTTGAACACCCCAGAGAGAAAGTTAATGTGAATGACGTTGATTTGACTGCAGCCAAGAATGGAATTATTCTTAGGTGAAGAGCTGAAGAATATATTGAGTTACGGTAAAGTAAGGTAAATATGCTGAGTTAAGGTAAGTTTGAGGCTGACACTTAGGCATTTAGTATGTTGAGAGTAATTAGAAACTTAATTAGCTTAATGTATGATTAGTATGTTGAGAATTAGGTGTGATGAAAATACAGATAAATATATAAAGTGTTAAGGTAAGAGAATTTAGGAGTTAAAGCAATGATGTTGAGGATTACTTAGTGAGACATGTTGAGAATTTAGGTAATTGTGCTAAGTGTTAAAGTAAGTAACGTTGAATGTTAAGTATACTGAAAATAGCACAAAGACTAGGTCACCTCTCTACACAGAGAATTTGTATGACGTGGAACTAGAAGTCGAAAAGATGTGCAGGTATTTGATGGCAATTTTCAATAAGGATAGGAATGGAAAGCAGAGGTGAGAGGAAAGTAATGCAAGGAATGGAGGGAGTGAAGGGTGAGGGTATTTGTTGAGGCAGGTGTTGGTTGTGGCCCATGCAAGATGTCACGAACGTTGAGTATGTGAACTCGGTGTTGTACTTCTGTGTGCACGTGAAGCGCAATAATAATAATAATAATAATAATAATAATAATAATAATAATAATAATAATAATAATAATAATAATAAATAATAATAATAATAATAATAATAATAATGTGTTACAGGAAACATCTACAAAATAGGCACAACATGGCCTCATCATTGTTCACACCCCCGATCTTCCCATGAAAGCCTGCCTCTTGAAGTGGGTATTTGGGATTTGTGGCATGTAGGTTTTCTATCTCAATGGCATTAACTGCATCCAAGAAGTCTAAAGTTTTTATTTAGGGTTATGATTCCGAAGTAAAAAGAACAAATTTGTGTTTTTTACTTGATCAACCTATTTTGTAGAAACGATAGAGTGAAAATGAAAATGTCAGATCCCTTAAAATGGATTCCTGGTTTCAATGGTGATAAGGTTTCTGTTCTAATATTGTAGACTGTGGAGTACTATCGTCCCTAAGACACTTGTAGTGATATTATTGTAGAAAACGTAGTGCAATGAATCTAATATTAATTTACCCCCAAACAAAGTCAAGACATATTACCATGGCAACAGTGTATGCAATAGTAGTAGGAGCAACTTAAAATGACCCTGACCTTCTCCCTAAGAAGACTGCCTTACCTATGTTCAATTCACGTGATATTCGCCATTTCAAGCCTTCCGGTGGAACAATTATGTTCAATGAAATTCCACGTCTTAACTCAATTTTGGTTCAATAACAAGCAATAATGTGCACTAAATCTGCTATCTTATTTCATCATTAAATGAACTTCCCTGATCAAAGGAATACTGAAACGCATGTTGTGGCTGCTAACAGATACCCCCAGTATTTTCATGTAACTAAGGGATCTTTTTCCAATCTTACATTACGTTAAATTAAGAACTATCCCTCATGACTCTGAATATGTAGAATGTATTTACTGTACATTCTTCAAAAAATTGGTGGAAAATAATGTTACATTATCTGTGTTCTCTGTCACTGAGGCTTCAATCTAAGCTGATGCTAAGACAGTTTAAAAAGGAATGCTTGGAGGCAAGGCAACTCTCATGTAAACTGAATAATCCATTATTACGGTCGATTGTTCATCTCTGAGATGTTATAGGAAAGTCAAAAGAATGAATGGAGATTTCTAAAAAGGCGTTTGTAGATTAGTGGGACAGCACTAACTGAAAATTAGCTGGGTGGACTACGTGAACGTGTAGGTTCCATCCATTGACAGAACTTGAAACTGTTTGTGCCCTGTAGTTAACTGTAGCTATTTAAGGGGGTAGAGGAAAGGATGGTTTATCTGTTTTATATATAATATGCATGATATGAAAGTGTGTGTGTGTGTGTGTGTGTGTGATATTATTATTATTGTTTTATTAATATTATATTCATTCTTGTTATCATCAGCCCTAAGACATAATCTCAAGAGCACCAGAGGACCAGCCTCTATAATAGCATTAGTGAAACAACGGTGTTAACAGTAGAGGAGAAAGACTGATGTTAATATTGTAATAATGTCTTACAATTTCAACACCTATAATGTTTGAGTATGTATTTTGAGGTATCCTGTACAATATACATCAGTAATTAAAATTCAAAGAAATTGACTCTTGTCTTGTTGTTGACTGTATAACGTTATTCTCCACCAGCACAAGTAAGGTCGTAGGATGGAAAAATATAGGAGAAACACAATAGATATATACACGTAAAGGAACTAATGACATACATATCGCGATTTTAGATTTCAAAACAATTAATTGAAATTTTTTTATACAGGGTGCAGAGCCAGAAAAAATGGAATTATCTCAAGCTGAAGTTACATATGAAGGAGCCAGTGCTTTTATTATATATGGATCTTTTAAGTTTGAAATAAGTAAAACCAATCAAAGATATATATTATTACATAGACCGGTAGCGTTACAAAGCTTATTCAGCCTGTTTAAGTCTGTAACAAATATACATATACTGTGTACGTGTCTCTCCGCAGCATAATGTGAAAACGGGAAGGAGCTACTTGGTCAGCACTCGGCACACACATACACACACACACACATATACAGTATATATATATATATATATATATATATATATATATATATATATATATATATATATATATATATGTATATAGTATATATATATATATATATATATATATATATATATATATATATATATATATATATATATATATACATATATATATATACACTGGCCACATGTAGGACTCTTTCCATCAATAGTTCATTAACGTGTATGTAAGTTCCACCATGTTTTTCACTACAACAGTACAACAAAGTATATTTTTAGCATTAAACTGTTATTATTTTATTGTCTAATCATCACTAGATATAACACCATCCATCATCACTACATATAACATCATCCATCATCACTACATATAACAACATCCATCATCACTACATATAACATCATCCATCATCATTACATATAACACCATCCATCATAACTACATATACACCACCCATCATCACTACATATAACATCCATCATCACTACATATAACATCATCCATCAATACCACATATACCACCATCCATCATCACTACATATACCACCATCATCCATCATCACTACATATAACACCATCCATCATCACTACATATAACATCATCCATCACTACATATAACATCATCCATCATCACTACATATAACACCATCCATCATCACTACATATAACATCATCCATCATCACTACATATAACATCATCCATCATCACTACATATAACAACATCCATCATCACTACATAACATCATCCATCATCATTACATATAACACCATCCATCATAACTACATATAACACCACCCATCATCACTCACATATAACAACATCCATCATCACTACATATAACATCATCCATCATCACTACATATACCACCATCCATCATCACTACATATAACACCATCCATCATCACTACAGATCGGTAAAGTAGTTTCTGAGATTCGTGCGGACACACACACACACAAACGCACAAACACGCAGACATACTTATTTGTTTTATATATATACTGTAGATATATTCACCACAACAACCCCTACAGCTATATTATGTTTTGGCCTTGATGTTAAAGTTTAGGGTCACAGCTTCGAAAGTTCCCAACAGTCGTGATTTGGCTTTTGCCTCGACTGCTTTATTATTATTATTATTATTATTATTATTAATATTATTATTATTATTATTATTATTATTATTATTATTATTATTTATTATTATTATTATTATTATTATTATTATTATTATTATTATTATTATTATTATTAACTTCGTCCGCAGAACAAAATTACAAAATTAATTATAATACTTGACTCCACTGAATTCTATAAAAAAATATGTTGTTTAATAAGAATATCTACGTATTTTATAAATAAAATAGATAACTACATGTCATACAGGTTTGTTCACTATATTATGTGTATATCTTTGACAATAATTACGATTCTGCATTAGAATTGATACTTTAGAGTCTATAGAAAGATAATTACAGAAATTTGAGGCTAAACATTATGAAATACTTAATACGCAGGGAGAGAGAGAGGTTTATGAGTTTAGTGCCAGTATTATAAGTTACTTGTGTCAACACAGCACATTATGGCGATGAAATTAACATAAATCAATATATGTAGATATATACATATTTCATGGTTCCGGTTTCAGGGTTTTTAGCAAATTATGTTGTAGAGATATTAAAAAGAAGAGGTGGGAGACAGTGGAGGTGTGGAGGTCAGTTCTCTATTGTACACAAGTATAATGCCACATACATACTGAGGCAACTAACTTCTCCTTGTGGAAATTCCTTTCATGTTGTTTGTGTTACACGTTGGTATGAGATATATGTGAGATAACATTTACGTACACACACACACACACACACACACACACACACACGCACACGCATATGCATATATGTATGGAAATCTATAAGACAACACTGTATTGTATTGGTGATATAATTATAATAACGCATTGCAAATTTAAAAGTAATTAGGGAAAGGAGAATTATCAGTAATGAGTCCTGACCATAATGAGAAACTGAATACCTATGGAGGATGACTGGTGATGAACAGCTTCTCTGCGTAAGATCTATGTACTAGTAATTCGTCGAAAATAGCATTGTCTCTTAATAGTGAAATGTATATTAGTGCACTCAGACACACATGAATAAGTTCATATTACGATAATAAATACTTGCTTTCCGCGTTAAAAGTTATCCTTATTGTAAATATGGACGTAAGTTTTGAAATATTTGAGCTGTAGCGGCGCCTTTAATTTAGATCAGAGCGCGTGTATGATTCAAGGGAGTCATTTACCCAGAAAATCAAGAGTAATGAGCAGGCATTAATATCTTAGAATACCTCTGAACTGTGCTTACAATGCCTGCTCCAGCACGTAGCCAAACACGAATCAGGAGCACCGTCGGTAATGTGATATTCAAACTAATATTTCACGTAATTAATAACCCTAAATTCAATTAATATGATATACAACACCAGCACTTGTAATGCAAAGGTCTCAAATAAACGGAAGCATCGATGAAGGATTTAGGTGGTAGTTGTTGAACGTGTAGGCTCTGCCCGTCGCGAGTCTGTACCATAAATTCACATAGAGTTAGTAGTACCGAGGGTGACAGACCGAGACGTGGTGGAGGCTGCTGGGCCGTTCATTATTAACGCTGATAATTGTAGTCAAAGTCGTCGTTAACACCTTGACAACCACCATCACCATCACTCTACCACCATTGCCCATCACCACCACCTGTACCACCACCATCACCAACATCAACATCACTAATACCAAACCACTACCACCACTAACACCACCACCATTATCAACACCTGTTACATTATATTTCACCATCTTCAACACCTATTTCATCATCATTACCATCCTCGACACCTGCTACAACATCACTATCATATCACCTGCTACTTCACCATCATCAACACCTGCTACATCATCACCATCATCATCAACACCTGCAACACCACATCACTATCATCAACACCTGCTACATCATCACCATCATCAACACCTGCTATATCACCGTCATCAACACTCAACATCATAACACTTAATACATCGTCATCACATCAACATCACCTAACACATCATCACCACATCATCACTACGCCATCATTATCACCATCAACACCTGCCAACATCATCACCATCATCAAAACCTGCTACACCATCACCATCATCACCATAATACATCATTATCACCATCATCATCAACACCTGCTACCTCGCCATCACTATCATCAACACCTGCATCACCACCATCAACGCCTGCTACATCATCATCACCATCAACACCTGCTACCTCACCATCACTATCATCAACACCAGCTACATTATCACTATTATCACCTGCTATATCATCGTCATCAACACCATCAACACCTTCTACATCACCATCAATATCATCAACACCACTGCATGATGACGATCATCATCGTCATCATCATCATCATTAACACATGCTTTATCACCATCAACACCCACTACATCATCACCATCATCAACACCTGCTACATCATCATCACCATCAACACCTGCTATATCATCATCACCATCATCAACACCCACTACCTCATCACCATCATCAACACCTGTTATATCATCATCACCATCAACACCTGTTATATCATCATCACCATCAACACCTGTTATATCATCATCACCATCATCAACACCTACTACATCACCACCATCATCAACACCTGTTATATCATCATCATCATCAACACCTACTACATCATCACCATCATCAACACCTACTACATCACCACCATCAACACCTGCTACATCTCCACCATCAATAGTATGTATATTTTCCACACTATAACAAGTAACTTTAACATCTTTAACCAACAGAATAATATATATGTAGTGATGATCCAACCTTAACTCATTAGACATAAGGAGTTAAGATCACACCTTAACTCTCCCATGACAACTGAATCCCTTTAAAAGCTACATATTAATTCCTGATTATACTGTATGTACCTGTGTCTGTGATCCACTTCCTCGTGTGATGTTGAGTCATTGATACATTCGTGAAATTCCTAAATGACTTTCATTTGTTGGCTATAATTACCCCCGTGAATACGATATGATTTTATGAGAGTGTAGGTCGCACGTGTTTTTTTTTCCTCATTGATTGTTATTAATTATATATTCAATTGTAGTGGAGTATTATGTTTAGTTATGCTTGACTGTGTTTGTTGTTGTTGTTATTGTTGTTTTTGTTTTAGAAAGCTTTATCTATCTGGGTTATTAAACGTTCTTCATGTTAATAATTTATTAAACAGAAAAAAATTTATTTAAAAAGTTCAGTACTATCCCCCATAGATAAATGAAGAAAAAACTCACCACAATATTTTCATTATTATTTCTGTATATATTAAATCAACCAACTTATCAACGTAATGTTCCTTCTATTCTTCAGAACATATTACAGGGTTCGTTTTTGAGGTCTGAGTTTAGCATCAAGCGATATTCATGGAGGAGAAATCCGTAATCAGCCAGTAAATTTAAATAGGTAATTTTGAGGATTAATCACAGGCTACATGTATTATTTTGCCTTAGTAATGTGCTCTGTAAGCAAACCCCCCGGGAGAGCGTATTAAGTTCATTAATGTACACTATGCTCAATGGAGTTGCTTTGAAAATTGTGTTTGATGAAGACAAGACTGAGAAAGAGCTGTAAGTGGTAAAACAGTGAAAATAGAGCTGAGAGGGAAGAAAGTTGTGAAAGTAGAGTTATAGGAAGAAAGTTATGAAAGTAGAGTTGTGAGTGATAAAACAGTTGTGAAAATAGAGTTGTAAGTGGAGAATAATTTGTATAAATATAGTCATGTGTGAAGAAAGTTGCGAAAGTAGAGTTGTGAGTGATGAAACAATTGTGAAGGCAGAGTTGTGAGGTAAACTGGAAGTTGTAGACGTGACAAAGAGGGCCATTATGCCCTACTCACGACTCACATGTGGATGCACCGACTATCACGTGAGAAATTCGTCTTACATTATCCTGGAAGTTTAGAAAGCTTCATTAACAAATCTCGTCCATGAAGCTGTGAAATATATCAGAAATAGGTAAGTAAAAAGAGAGAAAATGAAAAAAAATAGACTTATGGTATTTTTATTTACTGTGTAGTGATAAAAAATAAGCTATGGTAAAGCTATGATGCATAAGCTAACTACCATATCTCTAACTGGTTTATAGAGGAGTAGGGGGATTAACTGTATTCGTATGGGATTGAATTTTCTTTATGAACTTTTATAAGGACAACAAATTTAAAGAAATATGGGTTTCACCAATTTAAATGCCTTGAAATATCTTACCGAGTCGCCGAAATATTGTGTTTTATTATTGTTTTTTCTTCATCAAATGCAATCTAAAATTTGACTATTATATTTTCAGACATAACTTATCGTAAACAACACTGCTCTAGGAACGTTAAATTAG
>NW_024735568.1:0-23192 GCF_018991925.1 Homarus americanus | reverse complement strand
CTGACATAATCTAACCTAACCTGACATAATCTAACCTAACCTGACATAATCTAACCTAACCTGACATAATCTAACCTAACCTGACATAATCTAACCTAAGCTGACATAATCTAACCTAACCTGACATAATCTAACCTAACCTGACATAATCTAACCTAACCTGACATAATCTAACCTAACCTGACGTAATCTAACCTAAACTGACATAATTTAACCTAACCTGACATAATCTAACCTAACCTGACATAATCTAACCTAACCTGACATAATCTAACCTAACCTGACATAATCTAACCAAACCTGACATAATCTAACCTAACTTGACGTAATCTAACCTAACCTGACATAATCGAACCTAACTTCCCCGTCTGACATAAGCTAACCTAATCAAACGTAACTTTCCCACCTACCGACCGTAACCTATCTACTTATTACCTACCTAACCTAACTTAACCCAACCTGACGTAATCTAACCTAACCTATTGAAACTTAACTTAACCACCTACCTCATCTAACACCACTTTGTAATCTCTTTGCGCTACCACTCACAGGATGAGTATGGGGGGCACAATAAACTAGCCTCTAAGTGGCAAAATTAACAAAACTAACCTAACCTAACCCAACCTGACTTAACCTAACCTGATCTGATCTATCCAACTTAAACATCTTAGAATATATAATAAAGCCGCTAGGTTAATTTAGGCTAAATATGATTGATTCATATTTCGTGTTGACAGAAATTCCCGGCAAAATAACGTATCTATATTGAGAACCAGCGCCATGTTGGTTCCACGTTAACAAGACACGGATACACTACAGAATAACCCGCGTTCGTTTAACCTCAATTACTACAGTTTACTTTATAATCTTACTTCACAATCTTCACTACATCTCACTTCACAATCTTTACTACATCTCACTCCACAATCTTCACTACATCTCACTTCACAATCTTCACTACATCTCACTTCACAATCTTCACTACATCTCACTTCACAATCTTCACTACATCTCACTTCATAATCTTCACTACATCTCACTTCACAATCTTTACCACATCTTACTTCACAATCTTTACAACTTCTTACTTCACAATCTTCACTACATCTCACTTCACAATCTTCACTACATCTCACTTCATAATCTTCACCACATCTCACTTCACAATCTTCACTACATCTCACTTCACAATCTTCACTACATCTCACTTCACAATCTTCACTAAGACTCACTTCACACCTTTACCACATCTCACTTCACAATCTTCTACTACCACTTCACAATCTCTACCATATCTCACTTCACAATCTTCACCCACATCTCACTTCACAATCTTTCACTACATCTCACTTCACAATCTTCACTACATCTCACTTCACAATCTTCACTACATCTCACTTCACAATCTTCACTACATCTCACTTCACAATCTTTACCACATCTTACTTCACAATCTTCACAACATCTCACTTCACAATCTTCACTACATCTCACTTCACAATCTTCACTACATCTCACTTCACAATCTTTACCACATCTCACTTCACAATCTTCACTACATCTCACTTCACAATCTTCATTACATCTCACTTCAAAATCTTCACTACATCTCACTTCACAATCTTCACCACATCTCACTTCACAATCTTCACTAAATCTCACTTCACAATCTTCACTACATCTCATTTCACAATCTTCACATCTCACTTCACAATTCACTACATCTCACTTCACAATCTTCACTACATCTCACTCTTCACAATCTTCTACTACATCTCACTTCACAATCTTCACCACATCTCACTTTTCTTGGCCACCTTCTACTATGATCTCTACTTCACAATCTTCACTACATCTCACTTCACAATCTTCACTACATCTCACTTCACAATCTTCACTCAAGACTTCACTTCCACAATCTTCACTACATCCTCACTCTCACAATCTCTTCACTACATCTCACTTCACAATCTCACTACATCTCACTTCACAATCTTCACTACATCTCACTTCACAATCTTCTTACTACATCTCACTTCTACAATCTTCACTACATCTCACTTCACAATCTTCACTACATCTCACTTCACAATCTTCACTACATCTCTACTTCACAATCTTCACTAGCATCTCACTTCACAATCTTCATCACTACATCTCACTTCACAATCTTCACATCTCACTTCACAATCTTCACTATATCTCACTTCACAATCTTCACTACATCTCACTTTACAATCTTCACCACATCTCACTTCACAATCTTCACTATATCTCACTTCACAATCTTCACCACATTTCACTTCACAATCTTCACTACATCTCACTTCACAATCTTCACTACATCTCACTTCACAATCTTCACTACATCTCACTTCACAATCTTCACTACATCTCACTTCACAATCTTCACCACATCTCACTTCACAATCTTTACTACATCTCACTTCAAAATCTTCACTACATCTCACTTCACAATCTTCACTACATCTCACTTCACAATCTTCACTACCTCTCACTACACAATCTTCACTACATCTCACTACACAACCTTCACTACATCTCACTTCACAACCTTCACTACATCTCACTTCACAATCTTCACTACCTCTCACTACACAATCTTCACTACATCTCACTACACAACCTTCACTACATCTCACTTCACAACCTTCACTACATCTCACTTCACAATCTTCACTACATCTCACTTCACAATCTTCACTACATCTCACTTCACAATCTTCACTACATCCCACTTCACAATCTTCACTACTTCTCAATTCACAATCTTCACTCCATCTCACTTCACAATCTTCACTACATCTCACTTCACAATCTTCACTACATCTCACTTCACAATCTTCACTACATCTCACTTCACAATCTTCATTACATCTCACTTCACAATCTTCACTACATCTCACTTCACAATCTTCACTACATCCCACTTCACAATCTTCACTAGATCTCACTTCACAATCTTCACTACATCCCACTTCACAAACTTCACTACATCTCACTTCACAATCTTCACTACATCTCACTTCACAATCTTCACTACATCTCACTTCACAATTTTCACTACATCTCACTTCACAATCTTCACTACATCTCACTTCACAATCATACTACATCCTTCACCTCACAATCTTCACTACATCTCACTTCACAATCTTCACTACATCTCACTTCACAATCTTCACTACATCTCACTTCACAATCTTCACTACATCTCACTTCACAATCTTCACTACATCTCACTTCACAATCTTCACTACATCCCACTTCACAATCTTCACTACATCTCACTTCACAATCTTCACTACATCCCACTTCACAAACTTCACTACATCTCACTTCACAATCTTCACTACATCTCACTTCACAATCTTCACTACATCTCACTTCACACCCTTTCACTATCTCACTTCTTACAATCTTCACTACTCCTCACTTCACAATCTTCACTACATCTCACTTCACAATCATCACTACATCTCACTTCACAATCTTCACCACATCTCACTGCACAATCTTCACTACATCTCACTTCACAATCTTCACTACATCTCACTTCACAATCTTCACTACATCTCACTTCACAATCTTCACTACACCTCACTTCACAATCATCACTACATCTCACTTCACAATCTTCACTACATCTCACTTCACAATCTTTACCACATCTCACTTCACAATCTTCACTACATCTCACGTCACAATCTTCACTACATCTCACTTCACAATCTTCACTACATCTCACTTCACAATCTTCACTACATCTCACTTCACAATCTTCACTACATCTCACTTCACAATCTTCACTACATCTCACTTCACAATCTTCACTACATCTCACTTCACAATCTTCACTACATCTCACTTCACAATTTTCACTACATCTCACTTCACAATTTTCACTACATCTCACTTCACTAATCTTCACTACATCTCACTTCACAATCTTCACTACATCTCACTTCACAATCTCTCACCACATCATCTTACTTCACAATCTTCACTACATCTCACTTCACAATCTTCACTACATCTCACTTCACAATCTTCACCACATCTCACTTCACAATCTTCACTATATCTCACTTCACAATCTTCACTACATCTCACTTCACAATCTTCACTACATCTCACTTCACAATGTTCACTACATCTCACTTCACAATCTTCACTACATCTCACTTCACAATCTTCACTACATCTCACTTCACAATCTTCACTATATCTCACTTCACAATCTTCACTACATCTCACTTCACAATCTCACTTCACAATCTTCACCACATCTCACTTCACATCTTCACTACATCTCACTTCACAATCTTCACTACATCTCACTTCACAATCTTCACTACATCTCACTTCACAATCTTCACTACATCTCACTTCACAATCTTCACTACATGTCACTTCACAATCTTCACTACATCTCACTTCACAATCTTCACTGCATCTCACTTCACAATCTTCACTACATCTCGCTTAACAATCTTCACCACATCTACTTCACAATCTTCACTACATCTCACTTCACAATCTTCACTACACCTCACTTCACAATCTTCACTACATCTCACTTCACAATCTTCACTAACACCATCCTTCATCACTACATATAACAACATCCATCATCACTACGTATAACACCATCCATCATCACTACATATAACACCATCCACCATCACTACATATAGAACCATCCATCACGACATATAACACCATCCAACATCACTACATATAACACCAACCATCATCACTACATATAACATCATCCATCATCACTACATATAACTCCATCCATCATCACTACATATGACACCATCCAGCATCACTACATATAACACCATCCAGCATCACTACATATAACACCAACCATCATCACTACATATATCATCATGCATCATCACTATATATAACACCATCCATCATCACTACATATATTACCCTCCTATCATCACTACATATAACACCATCCATCATTACTACGTATAATGCCATCCTTCATCACTACATATAACACCATCCATCATCACTACATATTATAACACCATCCATCATCTCTACAAACACCAGTCCTCAACACTATAGTGATAAACAGAGCTTCATTTTGTTGTCAATTTCTTTAGATTCCAACCTTATTAAACCGTAATTCTTTCTGTATGGTCAAATTTTGATTTGACCTCAGTGAGAGAGCTGTTAGTGTCAGTAAATCACAATGGTGTTCCGACGCACTGTAACAAAAGTTTCAAAGGTTGAGGTGAAGCCTTGCCAGGTGAAGGAGAAGGGCCCCCGATCTAACAAACTGCAGACCACAAAGCACACTAAACCTCAAAACAACAAGAAGAAGAAGGAAACTACCACTTTCTGCCATGTACAAAAGGACCAGTACCTGCCATGGGGAGACTACATCTTCACTGGGAAAAAGACAAAGAACAACAAGAAGCGTTGACCCAACATTTCTGATATTTAAAAATAATAAAAAACATATTAATTGATTTTGTTTGTATTATTTATGCTTTTATTATTTTCAACTGTAAACGTGCTGTTTTGGGAATATATTTTGAGTTACATAATATTTAGGTACAGCAGTTTATTTCACTGTATCTCCTTGTGTGAGTGTGTGGGTAGTGTGTGGATAGTGTGTGGGTACTATGGGTGTGTGGGCATTATGGAGAACTAGTCATGGCTAACTGTGACCCTATATATGGGTTACATCGGCCTTAACGCCCTTGTCTCAGCGCTATCTCATATATCCAAATTTCACATATTTGAAAGTATTAGATAACCAAAATATCTGGAAAATATTTAGTTAAAAATACAAATAATAAAACAAAATCGAAAACAGAAAGAAAAAACAATACCCATGAAAGTGGAAATAAGGAGGAGGCAGAGCAGACGATACACAGGAAGGCAGTAATCATCATCCCCGTGTGAACCAGCCAGAGAAGAACTCCTTCGCCTCACCGTCCACCCGCGTACGATCAGCTGAGTGAAGTTGCCTCGTGTTGCAGTAAACTTTATCTGTAAAAGGACAATTTACTTTTACTTTTATTGTTTATCTTACTGTTTATAACTGTTTATTTTCTCTTACATAATGTACACTAAGTATGGGAGTGTACAGTAAGTTATACCGGATGGCAACAAATTCACATTCGTCTTGCAAATATTAAAACATTACCCTAACAACAGTATTGTATAACAACACGAGCTAAAGTGTTGTGTAAAAAGGTCGGTTGCAAAAAGAAATATTATTCTTTTAAGTCTTTTTCAGTTTGTTCAGTGTTAACAACATTATAGGTCATATTTCATGCAGTATGCATATACAATGTTTGCTGACGGTTTAATACCTTTCTGTTTACTGATGATGTAAAACCCTCGTTAAAATACTTTAGAGTCGTTTACAAAATATTTGGTGCGTTTTCCGGAGCATTGTATGTTTTCACAGCACGCGAGGCGGCAGGTATGTGGAGTTTTAAGAGCACTTCACGCTATAGCTCAGTTGGCCATGGATTAGTGAATTACGAATTGAAAATGTTTGGATCGTCATCTGTTTCGTGTAAGCTGTGTCGGACATTTTGTGCTACATTAAAGTCCAGCGATCTGTGGCAGCTGTCGGGCTCCTGCCTGACCACCCTTTGCCTAAGAAGAGCGATTGTCTGAAGGTGTTCGAGTAGTTACTCAATTGTGAAAAAGTGATAGTGAGTCCCATACACATGGCTGACAGTTAGGGACAGTGTGGATACGGCACACTACATAGCATGTCTTCGGAAAGTAAAGGAGGCCGTGTAGCCAAGACTGCACTCAACCGCCTTCACTTCCCCAATTACAGCTAGGTGGACTGAGAGCGCCTCGGGATTATCATATCTATAATGCCAGACGGTAACACCATCCCCTTGACACCTCGGAGACTATACAGTACTGTGTTCGGGGCGTGTTTGTGGGTCTCTACTGCCGCCTCCCTATCGTTGAGTTGCTCCCCACTTACCGTAACCAGTCGAGGTCACTGTGGGAGGCCATGTACAGTACAGTACAGTACAGAGTCACGCCCCCCTCAACAACGTCCGCACCTTGCCTGCTGAATACAGTATTTGCAAATGTGACCATAAACCCCAACAATTGTAGCAAATTACAAGTCCCGGGATTTGCCCCTGGTATTAACACAGTGACAAGCGTCCCATTCCTGGTAAGTAGCAGGTGGCCGGAGGTAGTGCAATCCTCTCCCAGACTACACGGAGATGAGAGAGAGCTGGCTGACCATCATGGTAAGGACGCGTCACTATTTGGACCCCAGGGAGGCCATTATCGTAAGTTAAGTGAAAGGCATTTGGAATACTGGACGACTAGACGCTATATGAATTTCTTTACCCTAGTTTTCCCACCGATAATAATGAGTACAAGGGAGGTAGTCTCATCGGCGTTCATCAACACCATAGCCGTCTCAGTTACCTATTGCTCGTACAAGGTTTTTGAATGAAATAGTTTTACTAATATCAGGAACTTTCAAACTACTACAGGAAATAATATATATATATATATATATATATATATATATATATATATATATATATATATATATATATATATATATATATATATATATATATATATATATATATATATATGCAAATAAATCACTGTAGGTGCGCGTGATCCAGGTATATGCTGATAACCACAAGGAAAAAGAAAACACGAAGTTCCCAAGCGCTTTCGTGTAATTCACATCTTCAGGGGTGAGTACAGACTGTAGGAATTAAAATCAATAAACCTTAGTGATGGTCAGTTCAAAACTGATAATATGTTACATAAATTTATTTGTCAGTGGCCCAAGGTTAAAAATGCTTTGAAAACCTTTGATCTAGATGTATGATAGTTATTTTGTGGGTCCCTTATTTTTGACCTGACCTGACTAGTCACGTCACCCCCCCTTCTCTTAAGCTCCTCTACGTGTGTGTTGGTGTGGGGATTAGTGGATGACATCATTATGACCTGACCTCATGTTTTTAAGGTCACCCTGTATATTTAAGCCTCTCTCTGTCCATGTAATCCAGTTGCCTCTGAAGATGTCTTGAATAAAGACGAAAGCTAAGGTGCTCCCTTGTTTCCATTTTCCCGTGTGATTTTATCAAGATATATATATATATCATATATATATACATATATATATATATATATATATATATATATATATATATATATATATATATATATATATATAT
Source organism: Homarus americanus (assembly GCF_018991925.1). Classification (NCBI taxonomy): domain Eukaryota; kingdom Metazoa; phylum Arthropoda; class Malacostraca; order Decapoda; family Nephropidae; genus Homarus; species Homarus americanus. Next base: position 14,952 of record NW_024735568.1, on the reverse strand, counting down.
ATATATATATATATATATATATATATATATATATATATATAAGAAAATAAGGAGTCTGTAATAGGCCTGTGCATGGCAGCTCCTGTCGAGAGTTACTACCGCTCTCTATCATCCATGAATCTATCTAGCCTCCTTTTGAAACTTTCCAGAGTTCCCGCACTTACTACAAAGTTGCTAAGCTTGTTCCACTCGTCCACCACCCTATTTGTGAACCAGTTCCTTCCTATCTCGCTCCTAAACCTAAACTTATCTAACTTGAATCCGTTGCTCCGAGTCCTATCCTGCTCGGATATTATAAGAACTTTATCTATATCCCCTTTATGTATATCTTCGCTAGTTTATACAATGGTGAACTATGTTAATATGCCCTTCATTGTGAACCAATAAGCCTTATTAAATTTAATTAATTTCAAAGTAATTATTGTAGGTGTTACATTCAATGTCACTCGGTGGTGGTGATGTGTGGCCGTGGTGTTGTTATGATCAATACTTTGGGGAGAATGACAGACTTCGTCACACACACTACGTGTAAACTACTTGTGAATCTGTGTTATGATTCTGTCCTCTAAAACCTGGTATTGATCACGGCTATTGACTTCATCCTTGTTTCACTTTAATTGTTTTGGTTCAGACAATAAATCCATTAAGAGCGGCTGTTGGTTTCATTAATTAGAGAAGGTCAGGTTATCTCACCTGGCGGGGAATTCCTTCATCTGTTCTCTATAAATTGATGAAAGTCATTTATCACTCCTAATTTCCCCAGAGACCAACAACCTGCAGAAAAGGAATATAATTATAGCTTTTGTTTTTTATATTTTTCACCCGTGAGAATTAGTGCTACTGACCTGGTGATACCCTGAGGCTAGAGTGTTGACGTCGGTGTTTATAAACGAATCATACTTGACCTTTCCCACCAATTATTATATACTAATAAGTATAATGTTCAAACATTTCCAATCCATAAGTTGTCGCTTTTTTTTAATCTAAATACGGAAAAAGAGTGTACTTAAAATATATTGTTTTAATTTGAGCTGTCTCCCCCCCCCCCACCACACACACATACACCAGGTATCATCATCATACAGAAACAAAATATGTATATAACTCGGTATGACAACTGCTTAATCTCGGGTTGAGAAAACGTTAACTGTGATTGTTATTGGAAATTCGATTGTAAACTGAACCTTCTGTTTCTTATGTGAGTCTTGGTGGAAATGTTGCTCTCTCTCTCTCTCTCTCTAGTATAACAGTAGTATATAGCCAGGCACTAAGGCTCCCGTGTTTGTTGTGTTAAAAAATTAAACGGTTGCAGTGACTTGTGACCCTCATAGCCTCTCCTGAACAACAATAAACGTTCTCCTTTTACTGCAACACAACTACAGTTATTGTAGACATTTGAGGATAAATATATACACTATCAATTTCAGTTTCCTTTAGGATGATTTACGTTTAGTTACATATATTAGTAAACTTAAAGTATTTATATAAAGGCAATATATTTGATCTTTTTAAATAGTAAAGCTCAAAGTATATTGACGATAAATTGATCTTCTTTTGTGATAATTCAACTCCAAGTATTTATATAACTAATCCAATCTTCCTATAATTTTATTTTAACACACACACATATATATATATATATATATATATATATATATATATATATATATATATATATATATATATATATATATATATATATATATATATATATATATATATATATATATAAGTAAACAAAGTGTATATCTACAAACAACTATAAGATGCTCTTAGATAATTCTTTTTTAGTCTCACATTTCAGTAAACTCATAAACAGTAAACTGAGAATCTTTAAACACACTCCCGCTGCACTATTTCTCGGCCACACGTAAACAAAGCAGTCCGTATTATAGAGAATTGGACACTATGTTACATAAAGTGTTTCTCCTTGGTGGTGAGGTGTATCTTCAACACTCTCAGATGGCTTAGATTTTTCTCAGTGATGCCCTTGAAAGGAGGAGAAACTACCGTGAGTTAAGTTCAAGTGTGAGGGACCAGCGCTGTGGTGGTGTGGAAGCTAGGATGGTCAGTGTTATGGGGTGGTGTGGTACCTAGAATGGTCAACGTTATGGTGGTGTGGTAGCTAGGATGGTCAGCATTGTGGTGGTGTGGTGGAGGAGGTAGCTCTCTCTCTCTCTCTCTCTCTCTCTCTCAAAAGCAATATCAAGCGAGTTAACCATAATTCTTCAGTACCTCCGATGTGTCCCAGATTCCCCCGATAACTTATGTAAAGCTCACAGCATAATCTTACAAAGTGATGGTTTTTCTTACCAATATAATTCACGACTAACCAAAAGCAAATTTGGATATCTGAAAGAGGGAGAGAGAAAGAGAAAGAGAGAAAGGAAGGAGAGAAAAAGAATAAGATTAGGTAAAGCTCAAGGGAATTTGTCTGCAGTTCGATGGTTCTTCTCATATTTCTGGAGAGAGAGAGAGAGAGAGAGAGGTGTTTGGTAATAACAGTAAATGACCTATCAACTTTTACGACCCACGACCATAATACGATCCACAACCCACGACCATAACCCACGTCATAAAGGTATAGATTAAGACTGGAGACTACGAGGACAATGTACAGATGAACTTATTGATATAAGTGAAGAGCTACGTCAAGGTGTGTGTGTGTCATCATCATCATCATCGTTATTATTATTATTATTATTATTATTATTATTATTTTTATCATCATTATTATTGTTGTTGTTGTAGTTACTATTATTGTCATTGTCATTATCATTATTATTAATATTATTATTATTATCATTATTGTTATTATAATTATCATTAGTAGCAGTATTATACCATACCCGTTATAATAAATTTTAACTGTATTAGATGTAAAAAAAATAATAATATGAACATTGTTAAACTCTATTTGCAGATTAGTTAATAATAATAAAGTAAACTCATTTTGGTGGTGTCAGCTGCACATTTTCATTATATAAGAGCACCAGTCATATGGTTATGGTTCTTGCATCTTAAATATCAACATTAAACAACACTTTTTTTCCGAAAATATCACTGTGCTGGCGTGCCTTTATGACTAACACCGGGATACTGTTGTAATGAAAGTGTGGCAGGTGTTGTGTAGTGGTGGTGTTGAGTGGTAGTAGTGGTGGTGGTGGTGGTGTGTGGTAATAGGTGCTGAGTTAGGTGTGGTGGTGGTGGTGAGATAGGTGTTGTGTGGTGGGATGATCCTCACTTGTAATCTTCCTCCACCAACAACTCACAACTCTCACTACCTGTTCTCGTGAGTTTTATCTCCGAATAATTTACAACTTTATCCAATTGGTTTATCTAAATTTGTGTGAAAAATTTAACACATTACAGGAATTACCGAGAAAAAGGGAAATATCAGAGATTTACTTGGAATTAGTCGCTAATCCTCCCAACAACACAAAAAAAATTACAGGGATTTTTTTTCTATTTCTGGCCGGGATTAATCAACCTAATCCTCGCCTTTTCTGCTTGGGTGGATTTTTTTCGCGAAAGAGTATTTTTTTAAGTGCATTGTATCGTCCGCAGTGATAAAAATTTGGCTACCTGTGTTAATTCTAAATGCTACAGTTATCATTATATTACACAGTGTGTTAGGTTAGGTTAGGTTAGGTTAGGTTAGGTTAGGTTAGGTTCTATCTAATCTGACCAGCCGGATACACAGCTCGATCAAACTAAAGCAAATAACACTTTATAAACACTACAATACCACCATAAGTAAACACTACAATACCACCATAAGTAAACACTACAATACCACCATAAGTAAACACTACAATACCACCACAAGCAAACACTACAATACCACCATAAGTAAACAATACAATACCACCATAAGTAAACACTACAATACCACCACAAGCAAACACTTCAATACCACCATAAGTAAACACTACAATACCACCATAAGTAAACACTACAATACCACCACAAGTAAACACTACAATACCACCATAAGTAAACACTACAATACCACCATAAGTAAACACTACAATACCACCACACGCAAACACTACAATACCACCAAAAGTAAACACTACAATACCACCATAAGTAAACACTACAATACCGCCATATGTAAACACTACAAAACCACCACAAGTAAACACTACAATACCACCATAAGTAAACAATACAATACCACCATAAGTTAACACTACAATACCACCATAAACACTACAATGCCACCATAAGTAAGCACTACAATACCACCATAAGTAAACACTACAATACCACCATAAGTAAGCACTACAATACCACCATAAGTAAACACTACAATACCACCATAAGTAAACAATACAATACCACCACAAGTAAACACTACAATACCACCATAAGTAAACACTACAATACCACCACAAGTAAACACTACAATACTACCATAAGTAATCACTACAATACCACCATAAACACTACAATACCACCATAAGTAAACACTACAATACCACCATAAGTAAACACTACAATACCACCATAAGTAAACAATACAATACCACCACAAGTAAACACTACAATACCACAATAAGTAAACACTACAATACCACCATAAGTAAACACTACAATACCACCACAAGTAAACACTACAATACTACCATAAGTAAACACTACAATACCACCATAAGTAAACACTACAATACCACCATAAGTAAACACTACAATACCACCATAAGTAAGCACTACAATACCACCATAACTAAGCACTACAATACCACCATAAGTAAGCACTACAATACCACCATAAGTAAACACTACAATACCACCATAAGTAAGCACTACAATACCACCATAAGTAAGCACTACAATACCACCATAAGTAAGCACTACAATACCACCATAAGTAAGCACTACAATACCACCATAAGTAAACAATACAATACCACCATAAGTAAGCACTACAATACCACCATAAGTAAACACTACAATACCACCATAAATAACAGTAATGGTGTACCACCTTCTCACACCTGCACTGATTTACTATTATTTCTTATAGCCTTTCATGTTTTTGATCTCTTTGCCTTTAAGTTTACCTGTGAGAGTCGTGGCCTCTCCTTTACGCCTCCCAGAGGACCAATACACCAGCTCTCGTGCGTTAGACCCCGGGGCAACTAGTCCTCCCTCGCCTGTTATTATAATTAGCTCCTTCAACCCTTTGCTGGGTATTGTTTCCTCTTTATGATCTTGGTAAAATAAAAACAAGCCATTATTAAAGACAAATTATTAATGCTTTTATGAAGGTTAATTGTCTTACGTGATAAAAGGTAAGTTGTTGATATCATTTAGGTTGGCCGGTGTCTGGTGAGGGAGGTTAGATTTTTTTTAATTATCTGGAAAATATATGACGCGAATAACTTGATCCAGTAAAAGTCGAGAAGAAAATGACGGAAAAGTTAATTAAATTCCACACGATAATCGTAACTTGATTAAATAAGCATCTGGGTGAAAATTACTGAAGGGTTAATTAAATTTAAATGGTAAGCTTCAAGGATGTTAAATGGACATTGTTGCTGATGGAAACTGATCACTTCTCTTACTAGGAATCGAGGAGTCCTGGACAATGGTTAAGCAAATATACATGATAATTAACGTACCATTAGTGATGACTTATGACAATACAAACTCATGCATCATTTATATTACCTTCAATTGGGGTAATTAAGCTAATGTCAACATAATGTGTAGAGGGACTGTGAAATTACCGTCAAATGTTATTGTGTTTTGTGGTAATTGTGAGTTAAAACAAACAATAAATCTGACAAATTACACAGTCTGGTGGTTGTCGCTCTTGCTTTCCTATGGTATAAAATACAACATTAACTCATTAATTAAAGCAACATATATCATTATGTGATAACTTTCCTTGATGTATGGCTCTCTGGCGTCAGTGTGTGTCGTGTCCTTTCTTCAGCGGTATATAAACATCCCTGGAGACCCCCCCCAAGTCACCTCATACAAAGTGAAGATAACGAGATGATCACCGGGAAGAAAATAATAAGAAGAACAGCAATAAAAATGACACGTAGTAATTAGGAGAAAGACAGATAAAAGAGAATAAAAGAGGAATATAAACAAGGAACTTCTCGTGCAGGTTGAAACACTCACAAGAAAAAGTTGTATCATTATCATCAGAAACGTGTTTGAGCTCTTTACCACTACCAACTGTGAGAGAGAGATTTAAAACCATATCTCACTGTAAGGCGCCACAAAAGCCAAATAAGCACACAAAAGGAGGTTGATGAAACAGTCCAGACATGCTGCCAGATCCCTATAGATCCATACCAATTAAGACTGTCAACCTAACCTAAAGTAAACTAAACTAACCTAACTTAACCTAATTTTAAGACATTTATCACCAATATAGAACAAGAAAACCGTCATGATAATATATATGGCAGTGTACTCGTCCAGTTCCTCATAAAATACCACGATAAAGAAGAATAGACACAACAGCCAACAGCAGCAGTTATCACCACAAACACCAGCATCAACAATAACAACAAAACTATCAATAACCGCATCAACAACACTAAAATAATAATGGTTGCTCTTCGTGTTACCGAGGATGGCCGACCCAAGGACCAACTAGGCGTGAATCTGTTAAAGGTGTAGAAGCTGTCGCCAACACAACAACCACACCCTGAGTTAACGAGCTGCATGATTCAGTGTCAAGGAATAGTCCAAGAAGACCGGACAATTCGCCAACTGAACTGGCTCACCATAACCCTGGAACACGATCCGCAAATCGATTAACATCCAGGTTCCCAATTACTGCTGGGTAGACAGAGGCAAATGGCTTAAAGACACTTGCCCCTAATTTCACCCTGCCCGGGGATGGAACCCGGCTCCGCTCGCTTACCAGACGAGCATGCTGACCATTATTACACCACAGTAACAGCGGCAACAGTAACAATATTAACAGCAGTAACAGTAACAGCAGCAACCATAAGCATGATGGTGGGGGACTTACCAGGTGCGTCACACAGATCCTACCTGAGATCTATTACTGACCCAGGTAGCTGTCCCAAGGTCTGAGGTGAGGGCTGAGAGGGAGGAGTGAGAGTTAGGGTGAGGGAGAGGGCCGAGGATAAAAGTTGAGAGGGAGGGGTGAGAGTTAGGGTGAGAGGAGCGGGGTGAAGGGTGAGGATGAGGGCTAAGGGTGAGAGCTGAAGGACAGAGCCGAGGTAAAGAAAAAAAGAAAAAATACTCGTTCTAGGTTAATAACTTCTTTGACCACGTCTCTCTCTCACCCTCTCTCTCAAGCCGTCTTTGTTCACTCTGGTTCATTTCAGATAATGACCTCAGCCGTTCCCACAACTACCCAAGCCTCACCTTGACCCGAGTTACCCTTTGACCCCAGAAGTCCCTGAGCCCCGACACCCCACCCCCTCCCCCGTTACGCTGACCAGACCTACCCCCTAATCCTTGGTCTCTCGGGTCATCCTAACTTGGTCAATTTCGGCAGCAGTCGTGAACTCTCGAGTAACTCAGAGTTTAAGTGAGAATCTCATTTAACTTCTGCCTCGATCTTCATCAACAGGTCCCCACACACGCGACCAAACACACACCACGCTTATGTTGTAATCCTTACTGTATTTCCAGTTAATTCCGTTTTACAACATTTTTATCATTATATTCCCCTAAGGAAACATCACTGGCGTACTAACAGATTTAAGACGAACTGTATTAACACGGCAGCATAAGGAGAGAGAGAGAAAATAGTCTCATGGGGTCAGAGGAATGGCTGTGGAGGGCGATCTATGAATTTCACTAGCCAGGTCTGTCTTCCTATTGAACATTATTACTCTCTCTCGGCGCACACGTCGCCACCACGGTTTCCGTGACAGCAGCAGCATCATGATGTTGCGTCTACCAATAAGTCCGGAACCGGGTTATTCGGCTGTTCTCGAACAGTCAGGTTTTAAACTTGCCTAACAAACGATCAAACAACCTCCACTCTCGAGGTGCGGTACGGTGACTGTCCTATCGTCCGCCCCTGTATGCTGGATTGCACTAATTCACTATATTAAGGGGAGAGGGTGCCTTCACACACCTATTCTGTGTGGAATATCTTCCGCCCCCCAGCGGAGCGCTTCGGCGCCTCTGCGAAGCAAAGCGCGGCATTCAAAAACAACAACCAAAGTTGCCATCGCTTTCCCTTCCCTGCCCTGCAATGGCTGGAGCAGCAGAATGAGAGAGAGAGAGAGAAAATAGTCTCATGGGGTCAGAGGAATGGCAGTGGAGCGGGCTTATGGCGAGTAGGCTCACCATCTATCAATTACACTTGCCAGGTCTCTCTTCCGTTTGGACATTATTTACTCTTTCTCTCTCTCGGCGCACACGTCGCCACCCCACTAGTTTCCGTCACAGCATATGCTGCGGCCTTTCAGTCCGGAACGGGGCTCCCCTTCGCCTTGCCGTCTGCCCAACTTAGCGGACTCGCGTTGGTCGATCACCCCGTCTTCGCGTCTGTGCCGGCCTTCAATGCAGCGCCTAACCGTCTCTTGACCGAGATTCATTGCTACCCTAAATGTGCATAGAGAACGCTCATGGTTCAACACGACCAGGGCGCAGTCTGGGAGCCGAGTATACTAAAAAGAGAGTTTAGCAGCCAAAACTCGTCAAAGCACACGTTGGGTTACCCCATCACCAAACAACGATGGCGGTTCCCACCCGTGAAATACACAACCTAACCAATATTGGGCGACGATGGCGCTCATGAGCCCACGTCCCCACAAACAGTAAGAGAGAGTGAGAAAGAAAGAGAGAGAGGAGAAGGATAAGGGAGGAGACTGACCAACGTGGGGTCCCTCGCCCAATGTCGGCTGCCTCGCTGGAGCTGGGTAAAGATGAGAGGAGAGGAGAGGAGTGGATAAGGGAGGAGATTGGCACACATGGTGGCGCTGCCGGCGCCGAGGATAGCAAGAGAAGGTGCAGTTTGATCTGATCATCTGGTTTATTTCAAGGCCAACGTGGTCCCTGCCCAATGTCGGCTGCCTGCTGGAGCTGGGCAAAGAGAAGAGGAGCGGATAAGGAGGGATTGGCCAACGCGGTCCCTCGCCCAATGTCGGCTGCCTCGCTGGAGCTGGGTAAAGATGAGAGGAGAGGAGCGGATAAGGGAGGAGATTGGCCAACGTGCGGTCCCTCGCCCAATGTCGGCTGCCTCGCTGGAGCTGGGTAAAGATGAGAGGAGAGGAGCGGATAAGGGAGGAGATTGGCCAACGTGCGGTCCCTCGCCCAATGTCGGCTGCCTCGCTGGAGCTGGGTAAAGATGAGAGGAGAGGAGCGGATAAGGGAGGAGATTAATAACGCGGCGTCCCTCGCCCAATGTCGCTGCCGGAGCGGATAAGGGAGGAGATTGGGCTACGTGGCGCTAGCTGGAGCAAAGATGAGAGGAGAGGAGCGGATAAGGAGGAGATTGGCCAACGTGCGGTCCCTCGCCCAATGTCGGCTGCCTCGCTGGAGCTGGGTAAAGATGAGAGGAGAGGAGAGGAGCGGATAAGGGAGGAGATTGGCACACATGGTGGCGCTGCCGGCGCCGAGGATAGCAAGAGAAGGTGCAGTTTGATCTGATCATCTGGTTTTCTATTTCTCTAAGGCCAACGTGCGGTCCCTCGCCCAATGTCTTCTTGTTTGCTGTCGGTCTGCTCACTATTTTGGCCGCCGTGTTAGGCGTCGCCAATAGCAGCAGCAGCAGCAGCAGCAGCTACCTGGTTTATCCAGTCATATGCTTGTCATTAACGGAGAGAAAGAGAACGGGGCGCTCTGTAAACTAATTTACTGAATTGGGCGGTATCGGGCCCTGCTCTGGTAACTCCAGCAGCAGCGAATGAGGACAATCCTGGCCCCCGCACCAAAAATACTACACTCGGGCGGGACCGCGCAACCGGAGGAGGACGGACGGGGCTATGGACGGCTGCCCGTCCGTTCCATGCTACCGGCGAATAAGCCTCTTGCCCAAGAGTCAAATTACAATGCCAAAAAAATTCCAAACCTTAACAACAAGCCGTCCGGCCCAACCTAACCCACAAATTGGGCTATGTCTGTCAAACCCTTTCATTGAGACTCGACCTGTGATGGTTAGTCGTAAAAAGACCAAATGGCAAATGTACAACTCTTAACGGTGCACGGTGTCTGCACTGGCGCAGCTTTTTTTCAAGTGGCTGCCAAGGATGATGGAAAGTTAGAGGTGATGAGATACTGCCCTAGTTCTATTCATAAACGATGCGAACTTCCTTATGGGGAAGTATGGTTGCAAAGGTGAAACTTTAAGGACTTGACGGAAGGGCACCACGAGGAGTGGAGCCTGTGGGTTAAATTGATTCAAGATGGGAAACCTGACACCCACCGAGTCCAGACACCGGAAGGATTGAGAGAGAGAGAAAGAGAATAGGTTGATCGGTTGAGAGAAATGGTAGTGTAGCCGGCTTTTGACGAGTAGGCCCGCGCTCTATCACTTACACTAGCCAGGTCTCTCTCCTTATTGAACATTATCACTCTCTCTCGGCGCACACGTCGCCACCACGGTTTCCGTGACAGTAGCATTATCATGATGATGATGTTGTTTTTTTTTTTTTTTGTATATTTGTGATATCTAGGTCTGTGAGTAACAGAACTGCTGACGTTATCTTGAAACTTTACCTAGCATTAGTGAGGCCACACATGGATTATGCGGTTCAGTTCTGGTGTCCTTATTATAGAATGGACATAGATTCTTTGGAGAGAGTACAAAAGAAGAATGACAAAATGATCCATAATATTAGAAACCTTCCATATGAAGAAAAGACTGAAAAGCTTAGGCTTACATTCATTAGAGAGGCGAGTTAGGGAGATATGATAGAGTGTACAAGTGGGTAAGTGGGATTAACAAGGGTAAAATGGAAGATGTTCTGAAGCTCAGTAATAACGAAATAACTAGAACAAAATGGCTTTAAATTAGATAAATTCCGATTCAGAAAGGATATAGGCAAGCACTGGTTTGGTAATAGAGTTGTGGATATGTGGAATAGGCTACCGAGTGCTATAGTAGGATCGGGGACGCTAGGGAGCTTCAAGACGAAGTTGGATAGGCACATGGAAGTGCTGGGATGGGTGTGAAAGGGATCTGCCCTGCATGGGCCAGTCGGCCTCCTGCAGTATCCCACTTTCTTATGTTCTTATGTATGTAAAACATTACGATGTGATGACCTTCATGATGTCACGTGACTGCTGCCGCCAACCACTAAATTAGTAAATAAATCTACCATAAACCGACGTAAGAGGCAATAAACCTATTCCATGCAGAGAGGAATGTGTTTTATGTCTTAAATTCAACCCATAAAGTCATAAACCAAACATTAAAGAGAAATAATTTATATACCTAATTTCTCTCTTCGTTTGTTATTTTTCCTTAATATTATTGTCATCATTATAATAAGCCAATCAACTTCAAAGTCGCCATTAGTAATGTTCTGATATAGTCTGGCTTCAGGTAGTACTAGTCAACATATACTGAGACAAGAGTCACCATGGTTGTAGGTCACCTGAGAGTATTACACATGGGATGGTTTTGGTGATTTTTACTCAGTGTGGCAGCCAAGGTGTTGTACTATAAGAGTCACTGGTTCCCTCACACGGGCCGTCCCAAACTGAACCATCCAAACCCTCACCTCCTTGTCTACCAGAGACTTGGTATTCTGAACTCTATTTCCTATAAGATCCATTCTAAGCTTTATTCACACCCTACCTGCAACTTTACCACAGATCTATTTACTCTTGATTAAACCTTTTCACAAACAGGGAGGGACTACCATCTGGGAAGATATTGGAAGCATAATGTGTTGTCTAATGGTAGACCCTGCTGCCATATGGCATCACAAAAATTGTGACCAAGTCCCAGGTTGCTGATCTGACTTTCTGCCTCATTTACACACAATTGCAGGGTCTTAATTGTTACTCTTACTATTAACAACACAACATACATATATCATTTCTCACTATTGATATTTTATTTTTTTTGTTTTTGAATTTATTCATGGCTCTTTATTATTATAGGGGGTATTATTATTATTATTATTATTTTTTTTTTTTTATATAATTTGTATAGACTTTTATTATTACTGTATGTGTATTTTCTTTTATTATAATTTTTTTTTAAATATTGTTATTAATTTTATTATTATTATTATTATTATTATTTTATTATTTTCTTTTATTATAATTGTTATTTATTAAATATATTTATATTAATTTTATTACTATTATTATTATTACCATTATCATCATCATTGGCATAATTATTATTATTATTATTATTATTGTTTTATTATATTTTCGCCCCCCGGGCCTTGATGTGGGTCATTAAAAATGACCCGTGCCCGGGTGGGCTAATGCCCTTAAAGAAAGAATCCTTAAAGAAACTTCATATAGGATTTTTTTTTATTCTGTATCTCTATAAATAAACCTGAATCGCCTCCCTGGATCAACCTGTCTGGCTTGAGGATAATTGAACTCATACAGGCTTCCAACACACACTGCAAACCTCAACAAAAGCGAGAGAGCTATTACATATAAGTCATCACCTGTTTAAATGTAAGGTATAAACCTATCTCTTGTTACAGAATTATGCATATTAGTCATCTTTCTTATCCTGGATATACACGATAATGCTTCTATAAACTCTCTTGGTCATAAACATACATACACATTACATATCTATACATTCATACACACTCAAACATACATACACATTACATATCTATACATTCATACACACTCAAACATACATACACATTACATATCTATACATTCATACACACTCAAACATACATACACATTACATATCTATACATTCATACACACTCAAACATACATACACATTACATATCTATACATTCATACACACTCAAACATACATACACATTACATATCTATACATTCATACACACTCAAACCTATTTACACATTACATATCTATACAATTATACACTATTCAATGTCCACATTCTACATTTATACACACACTATACATTCATACACCCAAACACATATACTTTAACCCACACGAGGAAATACCCCTCACCAAGACACACAATACACTTCCTCGCTCAATACACAAGATTCTTCCATATCCCCGCCTAGGAAGCCTCGGCTCAGGAAGTCGTTTCGTGAAAAAATATAAACAGAACCACAAGAAAAACGAGATCCTCTACCCACTAGCCGAGGAGCCTTTATTTTCTTATTGCTATTATTCATACAAGGAAAATATGTGGAAATAATGGTACGTGTGTGTGTGTGTGTGTGTGTGTGTGTGTGTTGTTCAACTCTCACCCTCGGTTCCTGAAACCTATACAATATACAATTCAGGAAACGATGATATTTTTCTGAGAGGTTTTGTGGAAGAACTGTAAAGGACCTGGAGAGAGAGAGAGAGAGAGAGAGAGAGAGAGAGAGAGAGAGAGAGAGCTCAAGGGTGTGGAAAACCGCTGAGTAGCATCACAAAAATCTGCAAAGAAAACCGGAAAGAAAGCAAAGGACCTGAGAGGGGAACTAAGAGAAAGTAAAGATGCAGGCAACATAGAAAGGATGAAAAGAAAGCTACAAATGATGATCAACTCAGATTATCTCAGGTAACTGGAAAACTTGACTACAAATGATCACTTGATCAACATATCTTATGAGGCAGAAAGTGGTATTGTATGTAATATTTATGAGAATAATTGTATTCTTGCTTATTCCCTTCTTCTTTCTTTTAATTATCTGGTCTTTCTTCTCTGTCACAACTACAGTATTTGAGTCAGTAAGTCAGGGTGTTCCGCCTGGCACTCTCCCATCCCCCTCCAACAACGTCATTAAATACAAATAAAGGACCACCTTCATGTGATGGTACAGTGTAAGAACCTCCCTCTCCTTCTCCCTCCCTCCCTCTCTCTCCCTCCTTCTCCCTCCCTCTCCTTCTCCCTCTCTCTCCCTCCTTCTCCCTCCCTCTCCTTCTCCCTCCCTCCCTCTCCTTCTCCCACACAATAATACGGTGTGTGTGCAGGTGAGACAAGGTGGATACAGTCTCTCTCACACAATATAAGTCATCATCCTTCAATATATATTTCCTACCTGTAGTCTACCTTAATGTATATAATTGCCTTAAATATTTAACATCATAAGCCACGCCTATGTTGTTTTGCCCATGAGGTAAATAAATAAATCAAACTTCTGGTCGGATGTTCCTAAAATGCTTCTCTTATGTAACGCCGTCATAATAATCCTCCAAGATGTGACGCAGTACATGTATAATTCTCCAAGATGTGACGCAGTAGTTGTATAATTCTCCAAGATGTGAAGCAGTACATGTATAATTCATTAAATACTGCCACCAACTCTAGACACACTGAACAACACCAGACAACCTAACCTAACACGGGGTTGCACATGTAAATGGCGGTGTTCAGGGGTCGCTCTGTCATGAACAGGTGTTATCGAAGAGTGTTGACAGAATGACGTCAGGAAAAAGTAAATGGAGCATGTTGTATGAAGTTGCATTCTATTTGCATTTTCTTGTGTGTGTGTGTGTGTACGTAAAACAGGGTGATATGCTTTTGTGATGATCCCGAATCTTGATAAAGTTGGGTACACAAACTGGCATAATTGAATCAAGAATTAAGGTGATGTCATTATATTCATCGTACATCACACATTAATCATGCATCAACTTTAGTATTATAGTAAAAGTCAGTTAACACTCAAAGTTGTGGGACACTCACAGTGTGGAAGTAAACACTAGACCATCACTCACTCATAGTGAGGCGCCGCCCATGTGCTTGTTCACACATTACCGCGGCAGCTGAGCTTCCCGGTGGTACACGTTCTCCAGCACGACACAAGACCGTGCACATACATAAAAGATATCCTCAAATGTCATGTTGATTACATCTTAGCCACCAC
>NW_024735567.1:0-12644 GCF_018991925.1 Homarus americanus | reverse complement strand
CTAGATATATATCTTTAGCCGACCCATAATATGTTAACGCACAAATTCCCCAAGAAAAACAAACAAAAAACAATATATATTTTTTTAACATTTTCCTTAGAAACTCAAATATCCCGAAAATAAATCCGAAAAAAATCTAAAGAAATCCGGAAACACAAATAAAAATCAGGCAATATAAATTCTTCCTCATTAATATCCCATTAGATTTATATAATACTCATACTGTCAACCAGGCCATGAGATGCCAGAGAGACGTGTATGAGTACCAATCATCCGGGCCCAATGAGGGCTCTAGAATCATTCAGCATTAACTAACATATCATAGCTTATTGAAGATCAGGAAGATATTGAAAACTTACTGATGTTAGGTGTTGGTGTGGCTACTCTCTCTCCCTCTCTCTCTCTCACTACAAACTATTAATGACACAGACTCTGTAAACTCCTTCAACACTTTTTTTTATCCCACCCCTAATATCTCGAAGCTGAGCCTTATATGCAAATGATCACAAACTCTGGGTGAGATGCGGATTCCAACCATTTTCCCCTAACGAATCGAGTTTTCTTTGGCTGAGAGTCGCTCAAGCAATTGCCCCCACGCCTCAAGTTCAATCCTGTTTTGAATGGCTTAACGCGAGAGCCTGGTAGGTTGATTAGCATATTAAAACAGTCGTATTAGTAAATCAATTAATATACAGAATGGTGAGGAGGGAGGATTGTCTTATTGGTTTTAAAATGAATTCAAATTGTCATTCCCCCTGGCCAATAGTAACGACCAAATGTGACTTAGCGTGTTTATAGCGCGCGCGTGTGTGTGTGTGTGTGTGTGTGTGTGTGTGTGTGTGTGTGTGTCCCTTAGTATCTCCCCTGTACGTGTCTACACTTCTGCTGGTTGATCTCCAGCCGACAAACATCCAACTTTGTCAACTGTCCAACCAAACCAACTGCCAAGACATTTGGCACCCCCCCCACTCTTCCCCAACTCCCTCACCCTCCCCCCTCACCCTCCCACCCTCCCCACCCTCCTCCCCTCACCCTCCTCCCCTCCCCTCCTCACCCTCACCCTCCCTTCACCTCCTCCCCTCACCCTCCCCCTCCCCTCCCTTCCACCCTCCACTCACCCTCCTCACCTCCTCCTCACCCTCCTCACCTCCCTCACCTCCCCCTCACCCTCCCCTCCCCTCACTCCCACCCTCCCCCACCTCCCTCACCTTCCCCCACCTCCCTCAACCTCCTCCCTCACCCTCCTCACCCCTCCCCTCACCCCTTCCTCACCTCCTCACCTCCTCACCCCCTTTCACTCAACCTCTCCTCACCCTCTCCTCACCCTCTCCTCACCCCTCCCTCACCTCCCCTCACCCCTCTCCTCACCTCCCTCACCCTCCCTCACCATCCTCACCAACTGAATGACTCTAAGTTCTCTCTCCTGACTTGACTTCTTCTCCAGCTCGCCCACAAGAACATTTGAACTGATACTGTTTTTGCTTTTATCCAATTAGTCCCCCAAAATATACTAGTACAGGCTAATAAAAACCATTTTCTCTGTTTGTTTAAAATTTCCTATTTTTATAGTTTCTTTAATTTACCAATTTTCTGTGTTTGTTTTTAATCACCAAAAAATACAACTATCATTTTTGGTTCCTAATCACACTAGCAGAGTGAATTTTGTTGGTGAGTTATTGTAAACTTTTAACAATATTTTACTCATGGAGGCTTTTTTTCCTGTTGATATTTGGCTTATTAAGTACCCAAATAAACAAGCTAGGGAGTGTACTAAGTTGTTTTGCCAGGATTTGTCCCAACATAAGAGCATCAACAAAATACTACAGTCAACACAACACCAAGAAGCTCCATCCCATCGCCACAGCAGCTCTTCCTCTCCCCAGCCTTTCCTATCCAACAAAAATTCTTCACGGACTCTAAGAAGAAAGTTAAAGAAAGAAAGGAAGTCTGGAACCAGGATGATAAGAAAATCAAGTAAACAAATATAGAAAGTGAAGGAGAAAATCAGTTAGATTAGGCTTGATTAGGTTAGGGTTAGGTTAGGTTAGGTTAGGTTAGTTAGGTTAGGTTAGGTTAGGGCTAGGGTTAGGCTTGGTTTGGTTAGGGTTTGTTATTATACTCCGCCAAGACTCCTTCCCAAACAACTTCTTATCTCGAGGAGGAAAAAAATCTTCACAGACGATGGAAGAAAATCCAAGAATGAAAAGTTTGGCTAAAAAGAATTAAGAGCAAGTTTAGGAACTGCCTCGTTGGGAGGAATATCTAGCCTGACAGATGGGAGGGTGGGGATGTGTATCTGGGATCTGTGGTATACAAGGCAAACATCACCAAGTCGATCACGTAATACTGTAGTGCCTCAGAACATTACAGAGAAACCTCTATATAACGACTTTTCTCCATTTAATCCGTTATAGGAGGTTTTACGTCTAACGGACCTTTGATATAACGGACTTTCCATGTAATCCGTTAAATAAAGGGTCTCACAATAACGGACCTTTGATATAACGGACTTTCTCCCCATATACTCCGTTAAATAAGGTCTTTGCAAACCTAACCTTGATCCTAGAATATATAACTTTGAAACGCCTGATGACGTCGCATAACTGTTGTTCAGTAAAATATGGAAAATTCCAGTCAATAGATGAGTCAGTCAGAGCTGGGTCAGTCAAGAGACAGGTCAGTCAAGACAGGTCCAGTCAAGAGACGGGTCAGTCAAGAAGACAGGTCAGTCAAGAGATGGGTCAGTCAAAGATGGGTCAGTCAGGAGATGGGCAGTCAAAACTGGGTCAGTCAAGAGATGGGTCAGTCAAGAACGGGTCAGTCAAGAGATGGGTCAGTCAAGAGACAGGTCAGTCAAGAGACGGGTCAGTCAAGAGACAGGCAGTCAAGAGAATGAGATCAAGTCAAAGAGATGAGTCAGTCAAGTCAGTCAAGAGATGAGTCAGTCAACTAAGAAAAATTTTGATTAAAGGATAAATTTAATTAGAAAAGTTAACTCCGGTGAATGATCTTTGATGCAATGTCGCCCACCAATCAGAATGTGTCACTCCAGAGATGGATGGATATGTCATCCATGTGCCACTCGAATGGATGATTGGGGTTGTGTCATCCAGCCTAGAAATGGATGGATATGTCATACGTGTGTCACTCCAGAGATGGATGGTTGGAGGTTTGTCATCCATGTGCCCCAGAAATGGATGGTTTGTCATACTGTGTCCTCAAGATGGATGGTTGGAGGGTTGTGTCATCCATGTGCCACTCCAGAAATGGATGGTTGTGTCATATGCCAATCAGAGATGGATGGTTGTGTCATACGTGTGCCACTCTCAAGAGATGGTCGTGTGAGGCAGGTCTGTGGTCGTGCTTGATGTTGATGGTGGAGGTGTATAGTGACGTCATCTTTCATGAATATATTACAAAACAAAACAATATGTTATTCTTCAGCCACTTGTCCCCAGCAGCTATCTCACTACTACTTTGTGTGTGTGTGTGTGTGTGTGTGTGTGTGTGTGTGTGTGTGTGTGTGTGTGTGTGTGTGTGTGTGTGTGTGTGTGTGTGTGTGTGTGTGTGTGTGTGTGTGTGTGTGTGTGGGTGTGTGTGTGTGTGTGTGTGTGTGTGTGTGTGTGTGTGTGTGTGTGTGTGTGTGTGTGTGTGTGTGTGTGTGTGTGTGTGTGTGTGTGTGTGTGTGTGTGTGTGTGTGTGTGTGTGTGTGTGTGTGTGTGTGTGTGTGTGTGTGTGTGTGTGTGTGTGTGTGTGTGTGTGTGTGTGTGTGTGTGTGTGTGTGTGTGTGTGTGTGTGTGTGTGTGTGTGTGTGTGTGTGTGTGTGTGTGTGTGTGTGTGTGGGTGCGTGTGTGTGTGTGTGTGGGTGTGTGGGTGTGTGTGTGTGTGTGTGTGTGTGTGTGTTGTTACTAATGCAACTCTCGTCCTTACAGTCTGTCTAAGGGCTATAATAACCTCCCAAGAAAATCTGGAACAAACTCTTACTGACAAAAATACCAATACAACCTTTGAATGGGGCCTTTTTTGTTCTCGGACGCAGCCTGAGATGAACAACTCTCGCTTGTAGTCACTTTGTCGTTAAGGTCCATAGTACAGCTTCCAGAGGCGTCCTGGAACGAGCAACAATCGCCTTTACAAGTTTTTCCAGGAAGAATCATAATATCTTTCCAGAGTCGACTTTGTTCTTTTATCGTATACTGGAATATATAACTCTCGTCCTTAAGCAAGGTGGCAGTAAGGATCATAATGAATCTACAGAAACATTTTCTTCTTAGGGCAGTATAGAACAAATAATTCTTGTCTGTATAGATATTGTCAATAAGGACCAAAATAAACCCTGAGGTGTGATGACCTTGTTTCCTAAAGCACCCTGGAATGAGTAACTCCTACCTTTATGCAGTATTTCAATAAGGACTATGATGAATCTTTTCTTCCAGAGCAACCTAGTCTCTCGGAGTCGACCTGGAACGCATTTCGGTAATGAATCGGGTGAAGATAACCTGGACCCCGGACCTGGACCCCGGACCCTGGACCCCGGACCCCAGGTTGGCTCAGCGTCTATTTTACTCTCGACTACACTCACTGAGACGGTTGCTGACCCAGCGAGATGCTTTGGTCTTTCTTTCTCGGAGGATTTTGGTTGTAATTCTTCTTTTCTCTCTGCTGTCACTGTATTCAACTTAACCTAACCTAACCAAACCTAACCCATCTTTATCCTATTTTATCAGGAAAACTCCTTCACGTTAATCCTTCTATTAGCAGCAGGATAAAATCACTATTTATACAGTATATATGGATTACGTCTAGGCATTATAGGATCTCAATTTAGTGTCATCGTCCCGTCTGTCATGCTCACGACGCCCTGATACGGAGATGGTGTTATTATTTTACACAGGGGAGAAGGAGACCAGGAGGACCCAAGAGAAGCCAAGAGGACCCCAGAATGATCCAAGGAGGACGTAGGGGACTCATTAGGATCCAGAAAGACCCCAAATGATCCAGGAAGAGTCAGAAGGATGAAGGAAGACCCACATCAAACTGGCCACTGAGGCCGAACTGACATACAGAATGTATAGTAAGGTTCAGTATCTCACGCCATCATAGTAATCCCTCGAGTGAACTGTGTAACTTCTGCTGTTAACCTCTGCTGTGTTAACCTCTGCTGTGTTAACCTCTGCTGTGTTAACCTCTGCTGTGTTAACCTCTGCTGTGTTAACCTCTGCTGTTAACTCTGCTGTGGTAACCTCACTGTGTTAACCTCTGATGTCACATTAACTAAATCTCACCAATCCAAGACACCGTGACCCTCGGATGACCTCAGTTATCACCCCTGACTGTATGAATCAGTGATGACTGGGTGTTTCTAGTCTTTGTAGTCGTTAATAAGTATGAGTGTAGGAGCACCTGACCAAGACAGTGTATGAGACAACACAGAATGTCCAAGGTTTGTGAAGCAACAGGTCGAGACAACGAGTTATAATGAGTGACACTGCTTCACTGAAGACTATCGTCATTTATTGTCTCAGCCCTCATCTATACCTTATTTCATTGACCTCTCTGTGGATGGTGGTGGGCGTGGTGATGGTGGTGGTGGTGGGCGTGGTGGGCGGTGGTGGGCGGGTGGTGGTGGGCGGTGGTGGGCGGTGGTGGTGGGTGGTGTGGTGGGCGAGAACATTGCAGGTTCTTGACACTAACCAACTTTTGAGTCAGCCCCACACTGCTAGATGTCGTCAGGAGGCAATATGTGATATCCTCTGCTTGTCGTACCGGACCAGTATTGATTCAGCCGCATCAAACTGATTGAAGTACATTTTTGTGGAGAGAAAAAGAGAGTGTGTTGGCAGGTCAGTGAACAAAAGCCACCAGGTGTTGCAAGGTGCTTACCAAACAAGAGAGATTATTCCTATTTTTTTCCTTTTTATACTTTTATTCAATGTATGTAACTAATTTGTTTTCGTTATATAAATTATCTTTTTTTTTTTTTTTTTTTTTTTTTGAGTAATGTCTCGGTGTAATGTTTCGAAACTCCGAACCAATAACCCTGTCTTCAATACGGTTTTATCAACGTGAACTACGGGCGGCGCTTCATTCTTACCTGGTGTGGATGGCCATGACACCAAGTTCTTAACCTCACTACTCGTCCACTCGACCCAGGAAGTCACAGTCCTGTTGATTATAGTAATTAAAAAAAAAAAATTCACATGACCTTAGAAAGTAAAAGTTAATTAACCAGGTGAAACAAAAACAAACAAACAGACATTAAATACACTAATTGAGGTAATACATTAGGTCATAATAATAATATCAGTCTTTTCACTCACCAAATTAAGGAGATTTATTTTATGTATTTAATAATGAGTTATTGTTCCGTTTCCATTCCTACTCAGTCCTCCCCTCCTCCTACTTCTTTTCCCACCCCTCTTCCTCTTTTATCCCTCTCTTCCTCCTCCACTTCTTTATCCTTGCTCCTCTCATCTCCTCCTCCGTCCTCCTCTCTCTCCTCCTCCTCCCTCTCCTTCCTCCCTCCACCTCTTTATCCTCCTCTCATCTCCTCCTTCGTCCTCCTTCCTTCCTCCTCCCCTCTCCTTCCTCCCTTCTTTATCCTTCCTCCTCTCATCTCCTCCTCGTCCTCCTCCTTCTTCCTCCTCTCCTTCCTCCCCACCTCTTTATCCTTCCTCCTCTCATCTCCTCCTTCGTCCTCCTTCCTCTTCCTCCTCCTCCCTCTCCTTCCTCCTTCCCTCCTCCTGTATGATCGACTCTCCACCCCAGCAACACTCCTAGCTGGCTGGTGATGTGGCTGTCTCCCATGTGACCTGAAAGCTTCATTTGTTTCACTTGATCTGCTTTACTGTCTCGATTACTGTCTCAACCTATCTGAACCTTTGCTTAATAGTATCTGAACCTTTGCTTAAGTATCTGAACCCAATAGTATCTGAACCTCAATAGTATCTGAACCTTTGCTTAAAGTATCTGAACCTTTGCTTAATAGTATCTGAACCTTTTTAATAGCATCTGAACCTTTACTTCACGGGATCCGGATTGATAAGTTAAGATAAGCCTGACAGGTGGGAAAGCTGTTGATGGTAATGAGAGGCTTATCTTGGCAGCTGGCCATAATGAGGGAATATAGGAAGAGAGGGGAGAGAGGGGAGTCTGGGAGAGAAGGAGAGTTGGGAGAGAAGTAGAGAGTCTTGGGAGAGAAGTGAGAGTCGAGAGAAGAGAGTCTTGGGAGAGAAGGAGAGTCTTGGAGAGAAGTGAGAGTCTTGGGGAGAGAAGTGAGGTCTAGAGAGAAGAGTCTGGAAGAAATGAGAGTCTGAAGAGAAGTGAGGTCTTGGGAGAGAAGTGAGAGTCTTGGGAGAAGTGAGAGTCTTGGAAGAGAAGTGAGAGTCTTGGGAGAGAAGTGAGAGTCTTGGGGAGAAGTAGAGTCTGAGAGAGAGTGAGTCTTGGGAGAGAAGTGAAAGTCTTGAGAGAAGTGAGTCTGAGAAGAAGTTAGAAGAATCTCTAAAGAGAATCCTAAGCAAGAAGTAGGAAAGCGAGGAGGAGGGAGGAGCTGGAGGGAGGGAGAGCCGTGGGTAGAGAGGGGAGGCTGGGAGGAGGAGGGAGAGGCGGAGGAAAGGAGTGAGGTAGGGAGAAATGTGAGGAGAGAGTAATGAATAGCCCTGAGGAAGGAGGAGAGAGAAAGAGAGGGAGGAGAGTGGAGGCCAAGGGAGTTAATGGGGAAAGAAGAGTCGTGTTGTAGAGAAACGAAACTAAATTCCTACCTCTCACACTCTCCTCCTTCTCTCCTCCTCCTCCCTCCCCTCCCTCCCCTCCCTCCTCCCTCCTCCTCCTCCTCCTCCCTCCTCCCTCCCCTCTCCACCCCCGTTTATTGGTGTTGTTTCGTTTTTCATATGTGTATATTTAACTCTCCTTGGGACTTGGTTTGGTTAGGTTTGTTAGGCTAGGTTTGGTTAGGTTTGGTTTGGTTTTAGGTTAGGTTTGCTAGGTTGTTAGGTTAGGTTAGGTTAGGTAGTTTGGTTAGGTTTGGTTAGGGTTAGGTTTGGAAGTAGGTGTTAGTTTGGCTTGGTTAGGTTTGGCTTGTTTGGGTTTGGGTGTTTAATCATGAGGTAAAATAAGCTAGTGCCTAATGTACTGATATGATCAACAAGGTGAACGTATATATATTACTATCTATAGAATGATTCGATCCGATATCATTACTCATCCATGCTTAAAGTCCTCGTATATCATGTAACACAATATTCTGCTTCGTCGATAGCGCTGCTTCAGAACACGAACCCGAAACTGAGAAAATTAGCGTGAAGAAGAAAATAGAAAAAGAAAAAAACTAGCCGTCACTGGAATAGCTAATCCACCAGACCAAAACAAAATTGATTGATTCATCAACTATAAGTAGAGAAATCCTCTTATAAGAATTTTGTTGTAATATAGTAGAATTTTATAGCGTGGAAATCATTCTTCGTTAGACAGACAAAGACGACCTCTCCGGCCCTTGAAGCTAAGCGGTCAGAAAATAAACAACAAACAATAGTAACTTGCTGTAGGGAAACAAATTATTAAATCTATCTGAGAGCTACACCTGGACACAAACACACCTTGGGCCTTGACAAGCACCTGTGACTAATTACCGTAACTCAGGTGTTGTCATAAATGCAATGAGACTGCCAGGGGATTTACCTCCAGCATAACACACACACACACACACACACACACACACACACACACACACACTGACTACCAAAGTCCGTTCACCTCTCCCTCTGAACTACGAACCCATGAGAAATTCAGACTCATGAATCCGAACCATTTATGTATAGAATAATGTATCAGTCTACTGTTTTAGGGTTCATGATTCTGAATCTCTTAGGTTCGTGGTTCAGGAGGACAGAGACCAACAGGATTTTTCGTAGCTGACTGTACTTATGAAAATAATATCCTATCATATATTGTGCTCCAAATACCTTACGGTGCGTCAGGTGAATATTGAATAAACTTAATAAAACAAGACTGAAATTGTATCATATAACCTGAGAGAATTATATATCATTTACTTACTCAGACGATGTAGTAATTATATATTTGTTAATCAGGAGCACAGGTTATTATACCCAAATTATTTTTAACTACTAAACAAAATTGATACTCGGATGATAGTTAAAATGGTAACTAGATAAATGCTTATATATTTGTACAAACAAGTTGACTTCATGAATCGCTAATAAAAAGCAACTAAACTTTTGTAACAGCATGTGTAAACAGGTCGATACAGTTACAAAATAGTAATTGAATTTGTTAAGGATTTTGTTGTTTATGCACTCATCACCCAGAATAACAAGAACTGGAGACACAACCCAAACCAACCCAACCCAACCCAACCCAACCAAGCGTGATCTCATTGTCAAGGTGAAACAGAACGACAGATCTTAAGATTATACGTGCCAGGACTCGCAGGATTATGATAATTAACCCGTGTCGTAATCTATGCTGACGTTAATTTCACCCTCTATCTTCTATCATAATTAATTAGCTACGATTACCTGGTACATTAATTAATGTAATTACCTGGACCATTAATCACTGTAGTATCTTTTGTCTTCATTTGAGTAATATGATCATTACCTGATGAAAGAGACGTAATTATAGAGGATGATAGAGTAAATATAATGTGTCTTGGGTATTTGTCTGTATAATTTGATAATAATTAGAGAATTTATATTTTTTATTGGACAAATAATAAGTGAAATTACAGATCAATAATTATTTTCATTTGTTGTTGTTGCTTTTGTATTTTGTTTTTATAATGTTTCTTGTCTGAGATCCTCCAGAATAGCTCTATTAAATCTTCCTTAATCAACATTTTTCTACCTTAAACCTTTTACTCGTGTTTATCTCTCTCTCTCTCTCTCTCTCTGTGATAACCTAGTCATCCTGTGTCTCAATAAACTTCAAATATATTCAGATATTTTAATGCCAGTTTTTACAAAGTTTTCCATCGACCTTAAGAGTTATTATAAGACTTTAAACGGGACTTATATGAAAGAATTATATATCATGTTGTTTTGAATCCGTGATATAGTGAGACCTTTATTTAACGGACTATATGGGAGAAGGTTAGTCCATTATATCGAGGTTTATTAGGGTGAGACATTAATATAATAGATATATATGGAGCAAAGTCCGTTATATCGAGGTATATTTATGAGACCCATATAGCGAATTCACTCTCACTCCTTAACATCCCCTTGCCCTCTCCCTCTAGCCCCCCACCTCCCTGCTGCCCTCCGCCCTCCTCTCTAGCCCCCACCTCCCCCTTGCCCTCTCCCCTCTAGCCCCTCACCTCCCTGCCCTCCTCCTCCTCCCCAGCCTCCACCTCCCCTGCCCTCTCCCTCCTCTCAGCCCCCACCTCCCCTTGCCCTCTAGCCTCCCCACCTCCCCCTCCCTCTCCCCTGCCCCTCCTCCCTTCCCTCCTCCTCTAGCCCCACCCCCTGCCCTCCCTCCCTCCCTAGACCACATTAACAACAGTCATTCCCAACATCTAAGAACACAAGTATTGCTGAGACACTCAATTCTTTTCTCGTCAACTAGTAATTTAAACACCTCACTTTTATCAACAACCTTTCATCTGAAAAGATATGGAAAGGGGGAATATTATCTTTCCCACACAAGAATAAACTAAGTAATTCTTCCACCTCCTGGTCGTTGTGTTTTCGAAAATTAAAGACTAGATTTTTTTTTTTCCGGATCCAACTCACAACTGTATTTGAAAATTCACTGTTGTTTTGAAGCTGTTCTCGCTTGATAAATTCCTATAACTGTAAACTTTTCCGGCAGAGAGAGGATAAGTTAATTATACACATCTTACGTTTTATCGTTACACATTTGCGAGATAAGTTTCATGTTTACGTTCAACAGAGAGAGGGAGACGTGATCATGTAGCACGTCCAGGTGAGAAGAGGATTGCAAGGAAAATTGTTGCTTCCTACACACAGGTTAGTGTCGGTGTGTGTGTGTGTGTGTGTGTGTGTGTAATGATCAGCATAGATAAAGACAGATGACAGAAAGACAGAAGACAGAGAACAGACAGAGAATTGCAAGCACACCGATGGAGCTGAAAAACTATATATCATATTTATTTATTTATTCAGGGGCGTATTAAAAATGTTTCTCTTTGTTATAAGAACGAAAACAAACATGAATATAACATAACCGTGAGACTTTTGTTTTAGTTTCAGGTAAAAAATAACAAACCCACTTGACTAGTTATTGTTATTGTTATTGTTTTTTTATTGTTCTTGTTTTGTTTTTATATTGTTTTGTTATTGTTTTATTTTTTCATTTTGTTATTGTTTTATTATTGTTTTTGTTATTGTTTTTGTGTATTTATTGACGCTGATGAATATAACACAAATGATTCCTAAATTAATAAGTTTATCCTGTAACAAACATAACCAAAGATCATTCCATACATTACTAAAAGGCCATTTGGCATTTTATAATAAAGAAAATTTGTGTAATAATAATAAAAAACAACAATCATTCGAGTTATATTTTGTGAGTCTCTGCAGGGAAGGATACAGGTGTACAGAGGCTAGATGGAGAGGTGTGTGGGAAACATTAGGACACACAATATTACAGGTGTACTTGGCTGACCGTAGCTCTGTATTTGATTATGTCAGAGGTTGTGACTTGGAGGAGGTGTGTTGAATCAGTAAAGTTTTGTCCTTTCCCTCCTTTCCCTTCCTTCCTCTCCTTTCCTAACCAGCTACTCTCCTAATTTATCCTTCTCTCTCTCTCTCATACACACACACTTATCTCCTCACACATTTCTGTCACACACCCTCACATCTCTTCTATCGTCTTCACATTCTCACATTTCTCTAAAACATATACTTTAACATTTCTGTCATTTCTTTCAACTCTCTTCTCACCTCTACGCCTCTCACACCCACATTCTTCTTTCTCCTACTTCACTACTTTGCTCGTTTCATCACCACACAAGTTGTTATTCTCAAGTCTTACTAACAACCAGCAGCTGTAGTGGCACTTTCCTCTCCTTCAATTCCACCCTCCTCCCTTCCTTCTCTTACTCTCTTGTCCCTCCCTTCCCACCTCTATCCCCTCTCCTCCTCTCCCCCTTTCAACCCCACTCCCCACACACACCACCTTCATGGACTGAAACGCATCTTGATCGTAATTATGTAGTTATTCAATGAGTCTTAATATCTCAAGAGTATTAATGAGTTATTATCTGAGAGAACAATGAGGAATTTTCCAAGCGTCCTAATGCTGAGATTCAGTAATTATTAGGTTCGATATATCTTCCAGTAATCAAGTCTAGAATGTATAGCGATAATGACGCTGTGTTCAAGGGCAGTCCATGCTCAGACTAGGTGTGTGTGTGTCTGTCAGGTAATACCTAATCGTGTGTGTGTGTGTGTGTGTGTGTGTGTGTGTGTGTGTGTGTCAGGTGTAATACTCAATCGTGTGTGTGTTGTGTCAGGTACATGTGTGTGTGTGTGTCTGTCAGGTGTATACAACTGTGTGTGTGTGTGTGTGTGTAAAAGGTTCTTCCTTGTCTAGTATCGCGGCTATTCTGTAGATCAAAAGTGCTATAATAAGTAATACATTCAGAACAAGTACATTGA
>NW_024735566.1:0-18256 GCF_018991925.1 Homarus americanus | reverse complement strand
ACCCAACGACCCACCACACGCCTGGCATTACGCGCGCGTTTGCCCATTAACGTTTACCGCGCAACAGACCCAACGACCTTACACCAGCAGACCAACGACCCACCGCAACGAACCCAACGACCCAACGCAACGAACCCAACGACCCAACGCAACGAACCCAACGACCCACCGCAACGAACCCAACGACCCAACGCAACGAACCCAACGACCCAACGCAACGACCCACTACACTTTTTTTTCGTTTTTTTATTTTTTTATTTTTATTTTTTTTATTTATTTATTTTTTTTTATTTTTTTTTATTTTTTATTTTTTATTTTTTTTATATATATTTTTTATTTTTTTAGCACACCACCCACTACACCCACCCCTTCATCCTCTCACCCTTCCCAGTCAGTGGTTCTTGGTACCTTCTGTTGTTGGCTGACGGATGGTACCATTCCCCACCTCCCAGGATGGGTGAGAGGATGATGGGTGGGGGTTATAGACGGGATGTCCTACCCTACCTAACCTACACCTACCCGAGAGTTTAGTTAATAAGTGATGAACTGGCTTGGCCTTGCCTCGATCTAGGACTGGAGGAGCTAGATAGAGGTACTTACTTCGTCGTGTCACAGGCAGGGGAATTACTATCGACTTTTTGGAAGGTCTATTTATGTTACATTAGCTGTTTTTCCTGTTTTTCTTTAATAATTCATATATTTACGCAGTCAACCTCCAAAAGTAGACGTTTATTAACATAGATATATAATGGGGCACTCCGTACAACATTCAAGCTATGTGGGCGTGTATGACTTGTCTTCTTGTGTACATGACTCTCGGGTGTGTGTGTGCGTGTATGACTGTCTTGTGCATATGACTGCCATGTATGTGTGTGTATGACTATCTTGTTGTGTACATGACTGTCGTGTGTGCGTGTATGACTGTCTTGTTGTGTACATGACTGCCATGTATGTGCGTGTATGACTTTCTTGTGTACATGACTCTCGTGTGTGTGTGTGTGTGTGTGTATGACTGTCTTGTTGTGCATATGACTGCCATGTATGTGTGTGTATGACTATCTTGTTGTGTACATGACTGTCGTGCGTGTGTATGACTGTCTTGTTGTGCATATGACTGCCATGTATGTGCGTGTATGACTATCATGTTGTGTACATGACTGTCGTGTGTGTGTGTATGACTGTCTTGTTGTGCATATGACTGCCATGTATGTGCGTGTATGACTATCATGTTGTGTACATGACTGTCGTGTGTGTGTGTGTATGACTGTCTTGTTGTGCATATGACTGCCATGTATGTGCGTGTATGACTATCTTGTTGTGTACATGACTGTCGTGTGTGTGTGTGTGTGTGTGTATGACTTTCTTGTTGTGTACATGACTGTCGTTTGTGTGCGTGTATGACTATCTTGTGCATATGACTGCCATGTATGTGTGTGTATGACTATCTTGTGTATATGTCTGTTGGATTCTCAAGTCTTTGTCCACTAAATTCCCTCACCTAAACCTTCTCCATTACCACCCCCCTCATCCCCCACCCTCCACCCTCACCCCGCCAACCCCCATCCCCCACCCTCACTCCCCCCACCCTTACCCCCAAATGGTGAATTCATCTACTGTAAGTCACTCTTTTAAATTGGGGCATTAAAAAAACAAAAAAGCGTCAAAACAACAGAGACTCGACCGGCTCACTACCTACCATGTTGATTGCCCGCACAAGATGGACGAACAGACAGAATCTCATAAAAATAAAGTTCTTTTTTTTCGCCCCCCAGGCTCCGTTGTGGGTCGTTTGACCTGTGCCCGGGTTGGCTAATTCCCGTAAAAAAAAACCACACACAAGAGAGAGATAGAGGAGAACACAATATCAACATTGAAGTGACTTAGTAAATCATCCTTCCATTTCATTTCCAGGAACAACTTCAGTTCTCCACGAGGTTCACAACATTACCCGTGGACAGCCATCGTTATTGGAACATGGGGAAATTTCGTCCGGGAACTATTTTTGAAACCAAAAGAAAGAAAATTGATTTGGATGGACATAAAATGTATAAATCTGCAAAGGAATAATATTTGTTATACGATATACTCCATACAGAACAGCACATGCAGAATTGTATTGTTCTTTTTAAAAGCGGTCCATGTTTGTGTACGAAAAATGCCGCCAGCCTCTACAGCGCCGTTTATATCCTCCAAATTCGCCTAACCATCATAAAAGGTAAGCCTTTAAGATAACTAATACAACTAATTTATGTGTAGAAATGTATTGAAATCAAATTGAACTAAAAAAAAGTCGTAAATGGTCTATTTGAAGAGTGGTGAGAACAGCTTCCTCTGGGATGGTGAATGACGTCCTTTATCAGAATTAATATCGACCCAATTTTCGTAATGAGCGCAATTAATAACCGTCCAGCACTACCAAAATAATAATTTCCTTAGTATAATTACTTATTAGCCTAGATTTCATATTTTAATAAGTCCAAATATGCCAGGTAACTAGTGCTAGGTACTTCCCAGGCATGTTTCATTTGTGTATCAGTTTAACCACAATTTGCTACTAATAAGATAAATTCAGTGACCTAAATTCATGTTATATTTTTATATTCCCTTAGTGACTCGATGTATTACAAAAAAGAACTACTTTACGACTTGTTTGGGCCAACAGTTGGAGTGGTGATATTAATTAACTTTGCCATTCACACTGGTAGAATCAAATGTAGATATATTGGCTTTGTATGTCCATGATTTCAACAAAAATGAATAAGTCCTTCTAAAATAAATGGAATTGATGATATTATTATCTTTTTGGCCATCCAGCGAATTTAATGCTTTTAAGTTGACCGATTTTTACAGACAGAGACTGAGAGACAGACGGACAGAGACAGTTAGACAAACTAACTCTACCAAAGCACCAATCACCTACTGCGGCACCAAGAGACGCCAACCCCAGTAAACAGAAACCCTCCTCCTGGTGTACATTAACACAGTATAATCTTTTTCTTCTATATTTTAAATTTATTTCTGTTCCTTTTTCGCCCCCCCCCCCAGGCCCCGTTGTGGGTCGTTTGATCTGTGCCCGGGTGGGTTAATTCCCATTAAAAAAAAAAGCAACTGGCTGGGCCCAGCCTCGAACTGCTCCCGGCGGTGCTAGACGTAGTTCGTCAGGCCACCGCCAGGGGTCTACTGTCGGCTTTTGTGAAGGTGGTTTTGTTGTTTTTCTTTAATAATTCATATATTTTCGTAGTTTTTCTCAGGATTTGTATGAATTTATACTCCAATAGCAGAGTTACAATTGTATTGAAGCTGTGTGTGGCCCTTTTACAGCCAATCTTGGCTACTAACTCAAGATACACTTGTGTGTGCGTGTTTGACTGTCGTGTGTATGAGTGTCGTGAATCATGAAGACATTTTGCAAGAACCTTTACCAAAACACATACAAAAGAATACCAAACAGTTATAAACAACAGCGAAACGGTAACTCTGCTATTTGAGTTTAAAATCACGTTAAGAACTGCGAAAATAAATCAATTATTGAAGAAAAACTGCAAAAATACCACATGTAACATAAATACAACTTCTGGAATGTTGATTAATGTCCCCCTGGCGGTGGCCTGGCGAACTAGGGGGGGGTCACAGCTTCCATGGTAAACACTTTAAATATTATGAGTCTCTCTCACCCACAATGGAGAGGCCTACACTATTTTCTCTCACCACCGCTGTCTACACCTACACTATGGTTACTCACACGAGCCAGAAGCACCGGACATGGAGTAGAAAAATTGTCCTCGTTGCAGATGGTGACGTCATCGTGTGGGTAGCAACGGACCCTGGTGTTATGGTGAAGTAATGGTGAGGTGATGGTGATAGTAAAAGAGATGGTGAAGTTCTTGGGAAGGCCACAGTGAGGTAACGATGAGAATGGTGATATTATGGTGAAATGATGGTGAGGTGACTGGAGGAACTATTCACTAGAGGACCGATGCTGGTGAAGGGTTACTGGTGCACCACTGAAGTATGAATGAAGAAGTAATGATAAAAAAGATAGCTAAAAGGAATGATGGTGAGATATAAGAGACGAGGTGATGGTGAGTTTTAATGGTGATGGTGAGCGTAATGGTCCGGGTTTACAAGCTTTTACATATACGTGAACGCTTTAAGATTATCACACACACACACACACACACACACACCATTTTTATCCTTCATATCCCGAGAAAATTTACTCAACTAAAATAAATAACTATGACCTGGAACCTGGACCACTATGTTATGCTGTAAAAATTAACTCCTAACTAGACCCCCACAAGGTACCATGTCTTATGGTCCTGTCCAGCAGTCACTTATCTTATTATCTTACCCAAATTTGAATATTTTACTCTTATTACTTTTGTTTTTCTTATCTTCTCTTATCTTCGGTGTTTATCTGTGTTTTCTTTGTTTAAAGGATTTTATGTTTATTATTTTATGCTTATCTACTGATGCCAAGTTACCACCAGTCTCTCAGTGAAGTAATGCCTTTTCCCGTTTACCCTTCCTCCCGCACACCAACACTCCCTCACATCAATTCTTCACCCACAACACTGCCCACACAATAACACTCCCCCACACACCCCCTACACACTCACGACACTTGTCATCAAATATCGCCTCTTCTTCTCTCAATACACATTAGACCGACTTGTTGCCAGCCCCACATAATAATATACCATTGTCCTTCACTCCACCTATCACGTACGTCTGGGTGATAAGAATATATGTGGATAAATACACGTAAATATTAGTGACAGCGACGAATATATTCTCATACATATTAGAACAATGTTTTTCAAACGTTTTTTACTGCCACCCACAGCCAGAACAACAATTTGAATTGCGACCCATTAAACCTAAGTGTAATGATATGAAATGAGCTCAGGTTAGATTACGGGGGAAAAAACTACCATTACGAGTTTGCGTATGATGACTTAAGACACTGAGAACGATGACTAAGGTGTTGGGTATGATGACTTAAGACACTGAGAACGATGACTAAGGTGTTGAGTATGATGACTTAAGACAGTGAGGACGATGACTAAGGTGTTGAGTATAATGACTTAAGACACTGAGAACGATGACTAAGGTGTTGAGTATGATGACTTAAGACACTGAGAACGATGACTAAGGTGTTGAGTATAATGACTTAAGACACTGAGAACGATGACTAAGGTGTTGAGTATGATGACTTGAGTGCCTTATCCCTAACGACTTAAAACCTTAAGTAGAATGATTTTCAAGTGTAATTATCCCTTAAGTGAGGATTATTTAAAAGTGTCGAGATCTTAAGTGCAATTACTTAACACTTGGACCACATGTAGTGTTAAGTGCAATTACTTAAGATCTGTGGATTTTGTGGATAATGTCCTAAAGTGCGATTACTTAAGACACTTGGAATGAAAAGATAAATTATTCCAAGTGCGATTACTACTAAACAACTCGACTTGGACTGATGAAGCCTTTAAGTGTGATTAAGTGGCTTTCTTAAGTGTGATTATTTAAAATATCTTATATCAATGACAGGAGACGTAAATAAGCGTACTTAAATATCAATTAAGACAATTTCATAGTTACATCCAAATTAATCAAGTTAATTACTTATCGTTTTTGGCTTCAACTATTCAAAAACAACAACAACAATAAAACAACAATACCAACAATAAACAACAGAAGAAGAAGAACAAGAACAAGAAGAAGAAGAAGAACAAGAACAAGAACTCAATATATCAATCCACTATTATCCTGTTTACTCATCTCTCTTTTTATCTCCTTCCACATCATCTTTATCATCGTCTTAATCTCTTGTCAGTCTTCTTCATCTTTGCCTCGTTTCTTAACTTCCTCCTCAGAGATAAGACCCGTAATGACAAGAGTGTTTAAGGCAGTTATTAGCGCCTTCACCCTTAACTATTGTTCCCTGCAGGCTGTGTATAACCTCGGGCACACACACACGTCTTGAGAACAGTCGATTGATATCTGGGTAATTACTGCCGTTCTTCGTTAGCTTTCTCTCTCTCTCTCTCTCTCTCTCTCTCTCTCTCTCTCTCTCTCTCTCTCTCTCTCTCAATATATTTCTCTGTCTGTCTTTGTCTATCTATTTATTCATCTCTCTCTCTCTCTCTCTCTCTCTCTCATTTGTTCACTGTCTTTGGGTTTCCTGTTTTTATTCTTGGTCTTTCTGTCTCCCCTTCCTGTCATCGTCTGTCTGTCTATACGTCTCTGTCTCTCTTATCTGGTTCTCTCTTTTCGTTTATTTTTTTACATCACCACTTGTTTGTGTTCGTCTGTGTCCGTGCTTGTCTCTGTGCTTGCGTGAGTGCGTGTCTGTATATGTAATTGCTTTGTGTGCGTGCGTGCGTTATGTCTATACACGCACACATATATAAGTAAGATAAATCATTCCATTTTTTAATTTCTCGACGCATTAACATATAGATAAGCATCCATGTTGTACTGCGAGAGGTCGAAGAAAATAATTTTTTTAACCAATAAAAACCTTCCTTCTAATCATCTCGTTCGTTGATTGGCTTTCCCTCCCTGATACGTTTTATCCAAATATGCTGAACCATATTATGAAGAGTGGTGAAACTCTTGATGCATTGCTCCCTCACTCCTCACTCACAAACGGGAGGGGGGCGAGGGAGGGGGACAGACGTAGGGAGAGGGAGGGAGGAAGGGGAGAGAAAGAGGGGGAGGTAGGGAGATAGGGAGAGAGAGAAAAAAAAATAAACAAATATTGGCAGGGTGAACAACCTGTATCTATTGCCTCTCAAAAAACATAGCGTATATGTTTCAATATTCCCGAGAAGCAGTCAGGTCAGGGGTGGGGATGGGGCTTGATTATAAACAGAGAGAGAGAGAGCGAGAGCGAGCATAGCAAAACCAATAACCTTTTCCCAACACCTTTACAAACACACACACACACACACATCACACATCCTTGACCACCGAAGGGTCAAGACGTACCTGGCGCTCCTCTCGGAGCAGCCAGGTCAACTGTTAAGTTGGCCCATACCAACTCCCTCCCCTGAACCCTCCTCCCCACCGGAATATCAACAAGTTCTCGCCAGAAGTTACAATTTCATTTAGGAAAGGAACGGAACCAGTGTTAAACAGAGGTGAACAGTGGTGAACAGTGCTTAAGTCAGTGAGAACAACTCAACAGTAACAGTCGTACCCAAGTTAACCTTCACACAGTGAGGTCCCAGGTACCCAGTGATAACGGCCCGCGAGACCCAACAACAACCACCGATGTGTTAATCCGTCTACGATAGGAAGGCCTGGGACCAAACCTCACTCATATAACACCATCTGTGAGGGAATTACTACACCACATGTCCCTCATAACACCATATGTGAGGGAATTACTACACCACGTCAAGTCCCTCATCACACCATCGTGTGTCCCTCATAACACCATCTGTGAGGGAACTACTACACCACGTGATGCCCCTCATAACACCATCTGTGAGGGAGTTACTACACCACGTGAGGCCCCTCATAACACCATCTGTGAGGTAATTACTACACCACGTGAGGTCCCTCATAACACCATCTGTG
This sequence comes from Homarus americanus, assembly GCF_018991925.1. Taxonomy (NCBI): domain Eukaryota; kingdom Metazoa; phylum Arthropoda; class Malacostraca; order Decapoda; family Nephropidae; genus Homarus; species Homarus americanus. Next base: position 10,666 of record NW_024735566.1, on the reverse strand, counting down.
AGGGAATTACTACACCACGTGAGGCCCCTCATAACACCATCTGCGAGGGAATTACTACACCACGCCAGGTCCCTCATAACACCATCTGAGGGAACTACTACACCACGTGAGTTCCTCCTAACACCATCTGGGAGGGAGTTACTACACTACGAGTTTGCTGTTCAACACCTACATTAATCTGAATGTTCACTGTATGTTCCTTTACCTTTCTCTAATGAAGGCTTTTGTTAAACCACCAATGTATGTAATAAGTCATTTATGTCCAATGTATATTTTCAGCCTTCGGGCTGCAGAATTTTTTCAATAAACCGTTAATTGTTATTATTATTATTATTATTACACACACACACACACACACGAGTTTCAAGACGCTGAGAGACAAGTAAGCATAACGAGATGAATATTAAAGATAAAGAAGGAATATGGATAAAGAAGAAAGAACGATAGGGCTGGATAAAGGTTAGGGAAGAGAGAGACAAAAGGGATAAAGATTAAGTAAATAAAAAAGGCGAAAAGGGATACCTCCATCCCCTCTCCTCTCAACATCATACTACAGTACCCTACCCTACACTCGCCTACACCACAGCACACTACACTACCCTACACCACAGCACACTACCATACAGCACTTCCATACCCGAGTGATCAGTTGTGAGCAACTGGCTGGGCCCAGCCTCGACCTGGTCCCGGCGGTGCTACAGGCCACCGCCACGGGTCTACTGTCGGATTTTCTGAAGGTTCTTTTATGTTACATTTGTTGGTTTTGTTGTTTTTCGTTAATAATTCATATATTTACGTAGTTTTTCTCAGGATTTGTATGAATTTATACTCAAATAGCAGAGTTACAATTGTATTGACGCTGTGTGTGGCCCTTTTGCAGCCAATCTTGGCTACTAACTCAAGATAAAGAAGGAATTGTCGTAAATAAAAAGGTCCGGCGCTCTTCTCAGGCTCGACCGCTGTCACCCAAACTGAAACAGACAACTGTCCCTTGACTCACCACGTAACCATAACGTATCTGATTGAGTTGTTAAGCAACAGGAACACTTTGGTAAAAGAAGAAATAATAACAACTTGTAGGAATCTCTCTGTCTGTCTGTTGGTCTCTGTCTGTCTGTTGGTCTCTGTCTGTGTGTGTCTCAGTCTCTGTCTGTCTTTGTATCTCAATCTCTGTCTGTGTGTCTGTGTCTGTTTCTGTCTGTCTGTCTCTGTCTGTTTGTCTCAATCTCTATCTGTATTTGTCTTTGTCTGTCTGTCTCTGTCTGCCAGACAGACATAAACTGAAACAGACAAACAGACAGATATTGAGACACAAAGATAAATAGACTGAGAGACACACAGGCAGAGACACTCACACACAGACAGAGACCAACAGACAGACGGACAGAGATAGTCAGACAGACAGACAGAATGCGAAAGGTAGACAGGCAGAGACAGACGTACAGATAGACAGTCAGGCAGGGATCTACATTGTGAGAAAGATATGACAGGCAGAGAAAGACGCAGACACACAGTCAGACAGAGACAGACAAAGTGAGAATGACAGACAGAGTGAAGAAGACAGACAGAGTGAGAAAGACAAACAGAGCGAGAAAGAATGACAGCGAGACAGACAGGGTGAGAAAGACATACAGACAGACAGACATATAGTCAAAGTGATAAAGATAGAACAGACATACAGACAGATAGACAGAGACAGTCAGACCAAATGACAGACGGACAAAGACAGTTAGACAAACAGATATAGACAAAATGAGACTGTCAGACAGACAGATAACGAATGAGAGAAAGACATAGACATACCGAGACAGAAATAGACAGACAGAGACAGACACTCAGACAGACATACAGAGACTGACAGACAGACACACAGAGACTGACAGACAGACATAAAGAGACTGACAGATAGACAAACAGAGACAGACGGAGACAGACACAGAGAAACAAAGAAAGATAGACAGAGACACACACAGACAGCAAACAGACAGACAGACAGAAGGAGAGGGACAGACAGAAACAGAGAGACGGAGACGGAGACTAACACAGACCTAAGAGACAGATAGACAGAGACAGTCAGACAGACGGGCAGAAACACTCTGTCTGTCTGTCTGTCGGTTTCTGTGTGTTTGTCTTTCTTACAATATCGGTCTCTGTCTCTCTAGCTGTCTCTGCCCGATTGCCTTTCTCACTCTGATTGCCTGTCTGTCCGTCTGCCTATCACTGTCTGTCTGTCTATCTCTGTGTATCTGTCGCTCTATGCCTGTCTGTGTTTTCTCTTGTATGAATGTCTCTGTGTCTGTCTGACTATCTCTGTCCGTCTGTCTGTTGGCCTCTGTCTGTCTGTGTGTATCTCTCGGTCTGTCTGTCTGAAAGGCGCGATAAAAGCAGCTTTCCTTATGCACGAGACACAACAAACAAATAATGTAATATATAGTCAAAGCTGATGCGAGTTGGAATTGAGGCGGAACAACCAGAAAAATGTTCCAAGTATTTCTTGTTTTACCAAAGTGTTCCTGTTCCTTTTTATTTACATTATCATTTGTACGACGATTGCTTCCTTATCTTGAGTTAGTGTATATACAACTTATTTATCAACTTATGTCTTTGTAATATATCAGCGGCAACACACACACACACTGCAGCGCTATTTGTCTTATTTAAAACCATTTGTACGAGTTTCCTGACTTCCATTTAAACACCTCGATCATATCGCCCCCCACTCTACGTCTCTCCAGGGAGTACAAATTTATGTGCTTTAATCTGCCTCTGTATTCAAGGTTCGTAATACCCTGGATTATTAGTCTTGTCATTTTCCTCTGAATTAATTCTAGGGATTCTGTATCCATTCTGTAGTACGGTGACCAGAACTGAACTGCTTATTCCAAGTGAGGTACTTTGTTACCCCTCTTCCCTACTTATCATTACTCCTAAATCTTTCACACGCACACACAACAGTTGTAACTTGTAAACAACAACTCTAGCTCTGCTATTTGAGTATAAATTCAAACATATCCTGAGAAAAACTGCATAAAAATATGAATTATTAAAGAAAAAAGAAAAAACACCATATGTAACATAAATAGGCCTTCGAAAAGGCCGATAGTAGACCCCCTGGCGGTGGCATGACGAACTACGTACCACCGTCTAGCGCCGCCGGGACCCTGGATTAATGTTAAGGCGATGGACCTCCATCACTATCATACAGAGAATGACGTACAGTACATGGCCCAGTACATACACATGTACACACACACACATACACACACACACACACTACGCTTCCACTAATACTGTCATGGATGTCACCCCACTTAAGGCAGGGTGAGGAAGCATGGTTAGCTGACTGGAGACTCAGTGTAGGGATGAATAATAAGAGTGTAGAGCGCTAAGTTAGTCTTTCATGTCGTCTTCCGTCAGCCTGTCGTCAGTCACCGATGTTAGCATCCGTCAACTAGTTATCGCAAGACTTAAACACTGCTCCTGGTAAAACTCAGGCACCGTGCGGAAATGCTGACATCAAAGACATAGACAAGAGTCCTTTGCTTGCTCAAGGGCGCCTGTCGCGGGTAGAGGTACGACTCCGTCCGTTCCCACCCACCTCCCAACACCCACACTAACCACCCGCCCGCACGCCCGCACACACTACCTCCACCCGGCGCTGTTGCAGGAGGACTACGTCACGCAGCCAACAGCGTCTCCCACACACCTGAGCTCCTCTGACTGAGTATCTTTCAATGATCCCGTAAACTTACAATAAAGTAATAAGTACGGTATGTAGTGATACTTGTAATCAAAATTCTATCCCGTTCTATTCAACTTTTTTTTTTCAAATTTTACGTTTTCGTATTACAGACCTGAATACCGGGGTATATTTCGCCAAGAGAATCACACGATAAAAGATTTTTTCACAAGTTTTTGTTTCTACTGGGGAAATATTTTAGACGCGAAGGATATATAAAAAAGAGCCGGGAAACACTGTCACTCACACGGGGACCTCTGTTGTCATCCTCAGTTGACTTGATAGTATTTTATTATAAGTGCCCGTTGTTACCATAAATGCATTTGACTTCACTGTTCATCTTTTTTCAAAACATTTCGTTTTCTGAACAATGTTGTTTCTTATTTCTATAGATGGTTCTGATGATGGTTATTACCTTTACCACAAACGCCAAGATATATTTGTATATGGTTTGCGTATATCCTTCAGCTGTAGCCTATAGTCCGTCGTAAGTGTAAAACTCCTCCAGCTAATACCATTCCACGTACATGTTTAATCCTCTCGTGGGTACTGTTACAACACGTCTGTCTACACAAGTAGTTCTTAACTCTGGAACGGAACTGGCTGAGCTTCTCCATATTTCACATTCTGTTTCGATAAAATATAAGATCAACATGGAAGAAAGGCCGATAGAAGGATGTTTATGGCTTTATATATAGAGAGAGGGAGAAAGGAAAAAAATTGACAAAAACACACACTAAGAAGAGAAGGGAAAGAAGAGCAATAAAAGAGGGAAACATTATAACACTATATGTATATTTTATGTATACATATATTTCAGTGGTTACCGCATTTCCATTAGCGTAAAGGAAGAAACACGAGACAGAGAGAGAGAGAGAGAGAGAGAGAGAGAGAGAGAGAGAGAGAGAGACAGAGCATGAATCAGCTGAAAAAAGAGGGAGGGCGGGTGCGAGGAGAAAATGTGAGGGGGAAAAGAGAATCAGACAGACGAGGTGCCCAGTTATCACACACACACGCACAGTAACCACGGATAGCGGGGTTAAGATAAAACGGCATTTCACGGCGTCTAACTTGCCTGTCTAAACTTTCCCCAAAATACCTCTTTTACTCTAAGTCTTCATAAGTCTTCTGCCTTCAAGTAAATCCTTTTTGTATGCATACTGTACATACATACATATTGTACATATATACATACTGTACAATGTACATACATACAGTACATGCATAAGACAAATGCACACGCTTACACACACTCTTACGCATGCACAAATAAGACAATGTGGACATGAACTCACACACACACACACACACACACACACACACACACACTAACTGTTGTCGGCTTTGGGGCCTATACCCCGTTGGGGTCTTGTTGGAGCTCTGTAAGCATGTCTGCCTGATGCGTGGTTCCACCGCAGATTTTTAGTTCGGGGTTTACTGGAGTGGCCTTATACCTACCAAGGTTAATCCGCAAGACAGCGGGGCGGTGATTGGTAGGCGCTAGAATGTTTCCACATGCCAGTGGTCTTATGCACCGTCCCTCTGGAACCCACTGCTACTCCAAGATCCCCTGCTGGTCTAGCCTGGGCACACGAGGCACCCAGTTACCTTGTGTTGCCACAAGGAGGCACAACAGGAGTCTTGATGATGAAGAGTCTTTGTGCTGGCAGGGGAAGACTTATGCAAGTTGCTTCCCTGTTCACCATGAGGGCTAGCCAACGGTGGTAGCTAAAAGCTAAAGGGAGCAAGCATTGCCTGCACCTTAACACTAAAAAAAAAATACTGCCACACAAGACGCATTTCACCACCCTGTGTGCGAATACACACACACACACACACACACACACACAAATGCTTAAACAAACATTAGGATATTTTTGTGTGTGTACAGTTTTTTTCTGCTATCCTCGACTCCTGACCCGGGCGCCTAAAGTAGAGTCGGCAACACTATTCAGGCAGACCCCCCCCCCCCAACCGTTTTTTGACGAAATTGATAATGTTTATATTTTCTATTTATCTTCCTATCTACTTATGTCCTTATCTATCTATCAGTCAATCTATGTCTTTCTATACCATTCAATATATCTCCCTAGCTATCTATCTATATACTTATCTAGTCATATATCTATATATCTATATGATTTTCCTTCTAACTCTTGATGTTGAGAACCCTAGGGACAGATCCAAGCTAGGTGTTGGCACTCTTAAAGACAGTGCCAGGCAAGGGGTGAAGACGTAGGCATTCCTCGAGACAATCTCAGGTGTAATGATGTTGGCACTCCTAAAAACAGTGCCAAACAAAGTGTAAAATGTTGGTACTCCTAGAGACAGTGCCAGGCAAGGTGTAATAATGTTGGCACTCCTAGAGACAATTCCCAGGCAAGGTGTAATGATATTGGCACTTCTCGAGACAGACCCAGGCTGTTGAAATGACCGATGCCTCGAGAATATTGGAGTCTTTTAACTTCTTTCATCTTTTTGAGCACGTTGAGTGATCTTGAGGCGTCGTGAGGGTAGAGAGGGAGGGAATGAGGGAAGGTGGGAGGGAGGCAAGAGGGAGGGTAGAGAGGGAGGGAATGAGGGAAGGTGGGAGGGAAGGAAGGTCGGAGGGAGGGAAGGAGAGAGGGGTTGTGTAGTGTGAAGAAAAAGAGGAAAGAGACAAAATGAAGGAAAGAATGAGGGTAAGTTAGCTAGTAGGGAAGGCGGAGAGGTAAGAAGGAAAAGTGAACCAGAGAAGCGAGTAGGAAAGTGGGAGGAAGGGAGGGAGGGAGGGAGTGTAAAAGAAGGAGAATAAAAAAAGGGGAGAGAAAGAGAGAGAGAGAGAGAGAGAGAGAGAGAGAGAGAGAGAGAGAGAGAGAGAGAGAGAGAGAGAGAGAGAGAAATAGAGAGTGGGAGTAAGTGTGAGAGCGAGCATGGGCGAAGGAGAGCTAAGGAATGACTTTGAATGGAAAAAGTAAAGAGGCAAGCGAGAGAGACGGGAGGAGTGTAAGAGGAGAGAATTAAAAGACAGAAAAAGAAAGAGCGAGAGAGCTATTGTGGGAGGGAGGGGGGAGGAAGAAGTAGGTGCAGTGGAACGAGGAGGCAAGGGAGGAAATTTGAAAAGAAGAAGGAAAGGAGAAAGGTACATATATATAGAAGGCAAAGATAGACATAGAAGTGAAGAAGGGGGAAGAGGAAGAGAGAAAAAATGGGAGACAAGTAGAAAAATGACTAGGAAGAAGTGTTATTTTTATTTTCCTTTTCCATTATTTTATCTACGACTGATATACCCTTCATTTTCCTGCCTTCCAAACGCCCTCTCTCCACCTAACCTTACCAGTTGTGTGTTACTATGGCTTTCCTCTCCTATAACAATGTTCTATAATGTTCCATTGGCTTATTTCTATCGTTTCCTATATCGCCTGTATCAAACTTCCGCAACACGCATATAAACCCTTGGTACACTCGACCCATCCATGTACGGTCGCTGCTGTTCCCTCTCTCTATTTCAGTACTTTCCTCACTCTATCTTTCTACCTTCCTCTTCCCCTTCCCCTCTTTAATTATTTACTTCTGAGGTATATACTATTTTACTCACCCCTCATTTCCAATTCTCTCACATCCTGGTCTCGCGCGCGCGCGCGCGTGTGTGTGTGTGTGTGTGTGTGTGTGTGAGAGTGAGTGTGTGTGTGTGTGTGTGTGTGTGTGTGTGTGTGTGTGTTTATTATTCCTTTCGCTTCCATCATTGTATTAATTTAACCCTTTTTCTTTTTCTTTAGATCTTTTTCTCAAGATATTCCCTTGGGTCACACGATTTCCAATATTTATTTTTCCTCCAGCTTCCATAGGCCATCATTCATACTCGTAGAATATTGTAGGCTCAGCCATTCCTCTACATAATCGTATCTTTGTCTATTTCGATATATTTCTCTCTCCATAGATATCTCAGTGAGCCTCTCTTGGTTTCAGTAGCCTCTTCTTACATCAAATCGCCATTGGAAGTGATACTCATTTTCATTTAGCTTCCCTGTAGTCATTTTCATCACTGCTTTTGTTCACCTTCCCTACTGTTGTTCGCCTCTTCTTCCAAAACTCATTCTGTAACACTTGTAATTATTCGTCTCAATCACCCATCAGAGCGCTGTCATCTGCCAATAGTTACCGACTCGCATCTCATCTATGTGTCCTTTTCCCACCCCCCATCAGACACAGCTTCGCTCCCCTCTCCATCACTTTTGTTCTTAATTGTTCTTCTTCTTAGTACAGTACTTCATATAGAATAACCATTGTGACTTTACACATCCCTTAGTATAATCTGTACTTTCAACGGGAACCAATTTTATTTTGTTCAAACTCTTGACAGAAATTCTCAATTTCACTTTATTTGACATATTGTGAATGATTTTCACATTATATTTCATAGGCTCAGTCATAAACATAAGATGCGATTTTATGCAAGATAATCATGAATAATAACACTGAGGTCTACAAACTCCTAATGAGATAGCAGAAATTCCTTCACTATATCATGTGTCTATCGGTTATAACATGTTACTATTTAAAATTAATAATCTAGAAAATAGATCAATTATTAACTCCATACAAATTCTCTTCTTAAAAGTGGTATACTATATGATTTATCAACAGTATCCAAGAACAATATATTACATTATTAAAAGTTTACGTCTGTTTAAGATAACGTGTGGTAGTTTCTTCTCTTTTCGCTCTCTAGTTTGACATCATTGACGTCTTGGAAATATATTGGATGCTTTTTAATCAACTTAGCTTTATGCCCCTCACTAGTCCCCAACACACCTTTCATTTATCCATTGTTCTCTTTCAATTAACCTCAAGATGCCATCCCTTCATCATATTTGCAGTAGGTATTTTCTTCATTTCATTACACCTACACACATTTACCACCCGTTTTCCTTGTTGCTCCTTCATTTTTGTGGTAAAATAGAGGAAGTGGGGTCACCAGCACTATCCTCTCGGGTCTAATTGCGTCTCATGGGAGAGGGTTAAAGAGGAAAGTGTGGCAGAGAACGTAAGGAGGAGGTGTGAGAAACAATGAGAGAGGAAATACCAGTGGTAAGGAAGAAAGACGATGTGAAGAATACATAAAATAAAGAGAGAGAAAGATAAAGAGAGTAAAAGAACGATAGATTGAAAGATACATACAAATAGAAAGGGAAAGAAAGAGACGAAAAAAAAATCTAGAAAAGCTGGATAATAAAAGATATTAAGAACAAGCAATAACAAGACGCTGCCAAGAGAGACAGAGAGACAGAGAAGTAATGAGCAACTCGCAGTAAGTGGGGAGATAGAGGAAGAAAAGACGAAAATTAGAAGAAGATAATTAAGGAGGAAACGAGAGTGCATCAAAACCCTTCTTCCGGGCCGTGATTATGACAAAATATGAGAAAAATTAAGAGGGTCTGGGTGAGGGATGGTGAGGAAACTACGATGAAGGGAAGAGGGAGTTAGAGCGAGGTATGGTTGAGGGAGTGGGGAGGGAGGGTTGGGATATGAGAAGTGAGAGAGAAAAAGGAGATAGATTGAGGTAGATGAGAGAGGAAAAGAGACAGAGACAGATGTGAAGGATATGAGATGAAGGAGGGAGGTGAGGTCAGTGAAGGAAAGAGATGAATGAATTAGATTGAAGGAAGTAGGAAAATATGTCTTAAGGGTAATGAGGTAGTAAAGGAGGTGGTATGAGGGAGATAGTGTGAGGGAGAAGAGGTGTGATGAGGGAGGTTGGTGTAGGAGAGGGGTGGTGAGGGAGAGAGTGGGAGTGTGTAGGGGATTCATCAAAGTAATGGAGGATTGGTGGTGGAGGAGGGGGACGCAATATCACTGATAAATGGTGAGGGAGTTGTGATATAGGAGAGAGAGAGAGAGAGAGAGAGAGAGAGAGAGAGACTTAATTACTGTAAGGACCTCGCCAAAGGTACAGAGTTGACCCAACTCTACACACACACACACACACACACACACACACAGAACAAGCCGGCGTATACGCTATCACAATTACTCTCCATTACTCGACAAAGGCCGCCCACCTTGTTAAGGGTTTCTGCTACATATCCTCACAACTTGTGCATCACATTTATCAAACTAACGCAGTGACGCGATAGGAAACAAAAATGTTCCCTTAAATTGTACGTTGTTAAGTGAATATTATTTTGTCAATTAATTTTGTTTATAGTTTGTAATATAAAATAAATCACTGTTGACTTGTAATTTGACTCACTCATTTTTCTTTTGTTTTATTTTATTTTCCTGTCGGTCGATAGTTTTAATGAGAAGGAACTATGAAAAAGTGGAGGAGGAAACTATTCATTGTATTTTATTAGTAAGACTGAGTGACTGACAACGAAAGAATGGAAAGTTCGTGTGTGTGTGTGTGTGTGTGTGTGTGTGTGTGTGTGTGTGTGTGTGTGTGTGTGTGTGTGTGTGTGTAATAATAATAATTAACAGTATATTAACTACAGCAGCCTTAAGCTGAAAATATACAGACAACAGGTGTGATACATATTATGAAATATATAATAACTGGGGGAGAGAAATTTCAGCACAGTTATAGTACAAAAGGGGCCATTGGTAAGGAGTAAACACACCTATAGACCACCACACCCCGGTAAGGCGCCAGAAGTGTTACAAAGGAATATAACTCTCTCTCTCTTGTGGGCGATTATGGTGAAGTAAAAATTTGAACTGGGTTTAGCAAGGTATACATGGAAGCCATCAATATTTTCTTCTGTACAAGTTGTGTCACATAGAATCACTGCCTATCAATATCATAAACATTTGTGCAACGCCGAACACAATTCCTCGTCTTGAAACAAACACAGACAGACTATTACATCCCTTGACGTTAAAACTCTAGCTGATAATGGTTATAAGACACCAAGTATCTCCCTACATTTGTTCCTGGAGGAGACTGAA
>NW_024735565.1:0-26116 GCF_018991925.1 Homarus americanus | reverse complement strand
ATAATACAAATTTCCTGTTTTCTATGATAATCTTTTTCGGGAAAGTTGTTATCTAAGAAACTTTCGCGGAAAGTAGATATTTCCATTTTTATGATGCCAAATTTCCCTGTTTTATGATATTCCGCTTTTCGGCAAATTTGGTTATCTAACCAACTTCTTCCTGAAAGTAGATATTTCCCATTTTTTATGATATTAAATTTCCTGTTTTCTATGATAATCTACTTCCCAAATTAGGTAATATTTCCCCTGAAAATACGAAAATCTACTTTCCCAAAAGTCGATAATTTACTTACCCGAAAAATTGGAAAATCTATCTACTTTCGGGGAAGAGATAAACTGTCTTCCCGGAAAGTCGATATTTCCATTTTATGATACAAATTTCCTGTTTTCTATGATAATCTATTTTCGGGAAAGTTGGTTATCTAAGAAACTTTCGCGGAAAGTAGATATTTCCATTTTTTAGATACAAATTCTCCTGTTTATGATAATCTATTTTCGGGAAAGTTGGTTATCTAAGAAACTTTCGCGGCAAGTAGATATTTTCCATTTTTTATGATACAAATTTCCTGTTTTATGATAATCTATTTTCGGCAAATTTGGTTATCTTTAACCAACTTTCCTGAAAGTAGATATTTCCATTTTTATGATACAAATTTCCCGTTTTCTATGATAATCTACTTCCCCAAAATTAGGTAATATTTCCCCTCGAAAATACGAAAATCTACTTTCCCAATAAGTCGATAATGTACTTTCCCCGAAAATTAGAAAATCTATTTACTCTTCGAAGTGAGCAACCAACTTTCCCGGAAAGTAGATACTTCCATTTTATATGATGGCCAAATTTTCGTTTTATGATATTTATTGAAAGTTGGTTATCTAACCAACTTTCCCGGAAAGTCGATATTTCCCATTTTTATGATAAATTTCCCGTTTTCTATGATAATCTATTTTCGAAAGTTGGTTATCTAAGAAACTATCGCGGAAAGTAGATATTTCCCATTTTTATGATACAATTTCCTGTTTTCTATGATAATCTATTTTCGGCAATTTGTTATCGAACGAACTTTCCCGGAAAGTCGATATTTCCCATTTTTATGATAAATTTCCGTTTCTATGATAATCTATTTCGGAAAGTTATTATCTAAGAAACTTCGCGGAAAGCAGATTTTTCCCATTTTTATGATAAATTTCCAGTTTTCTATGATAAAGTTATTTTCGGCAAATTTGCTTATTCAACTAACTTTCCCGAAAGTAGATATTTCCATTTTATGATACAATTTCCTGTTTTCTATTTTCGAAAGTTATTATCAAAGAAACTTTCGCGGAAAGTAGATATTTCCCATTTTTATGATGCAAATTTCCTGTTTTCTATGATAATCTATTTTCAGCAAATTTGGTTATCTAACCAACTTTCCCGGAAAGTAGATATTTCCATTTTTATGATACAAATTCTCCGTTTTCTATGATAACTATCTCAAAAATTAGTACATTTCGAAAATACGAAAATCTATTTCTCCTAAAAATGTCGATAATCTACTTCTCCTGAAAATTAGAAATCTATCTACTTTGGGGGAAAGAGTCCAACTTTCCCGGAAAGTAATATTTCCCCATTTTTATGATACAAATTTCTTCGTTTTCTATGATAATCTATTTTCGAAAGTTATCTGAACCAACTTTCCGAAAGTCGATATTCCCATTTTTATGATACAAATTTCCCGTTTTCTATGATAATCTATTTTCGAAAGTTATTATCAAGAAACTTCGCGGAAAGTAGATATTTCCCATTTTGATAAATTTCCTGTTTTCTATGATATCTATTTTCGGCAAATTTGGTTATCTAACCAACTTTCCCGGAAAGTAGATATTTCCCATTTTTATGATCAAATTTCCTTGCTTCTATGATAATTACCCAAAATTAGGTAATATTTCCTGAAAATACTGTGAAAATCTACTTTCCCAAAGTCGATAATCTACTTTTGAAAATTAGAAAATCTATTTACTTTCGGGGAAGTAGATAACCAACTTTCCCGGAAAGTAGATATTTCCCATTTTTTATGATACAAATTTCGTTTCTATTTTCGGGAAAGTTATTATCAAAGAAACTTTCGCAAAGTAGATATTTCCCATTTTTTTATGATGCAATTTCCTGTTTTCTATGATAATCTATTTTCAGCAACGGTTATCTAACCAACTTTCCTGAAAGTAGATATTTCATTTTTTATGATACAAATTTCCTGTTTTCTTATGATAATTTACTTCCAAAATTAGGTAATATTTCGAAAAATACGAAAATCTACTTTCCCAAAAGTCGATAATCTACTTTCCTGAAAATTAGAACGCATCTACTTTTGGGGAAGTAGATAACCAACTTTCCCGGAAAGTAGATATTTTCCATTTTTTGCGATACAAATTTTCGTTTTCTATGATATCATTTCGGAAAGTTGGTTATCTAACCAACTTTCCCGGAAAGTCGATATTTCCCATTTTATATTAAATTTCCTGTTTTCTATGATAATCTATTTTGAAAGTTATTATCTAACTAACTTTCGTGGAAAGTCGATATTTCCCATTTTTTATGATACAAATTTCCGTTTTCTATGATAATCTATTTTCGGAAAGTTATTATCTAAGAAACTTTCGCGGAAAGTAGATATTTCCCATTTTTATGATGTACAAATTTCGTTTTCTATTATAATCTATTTCGGTAAAATGGTTATCTAACTAAACTTTCCCGGAAAGTAGATATTTCCCATTTTTATGATACAAATTTCCTGTTTTCTATGATAATCTACTTCCAAAATTAGTAATATTTCCCCGAAAATACGAAAATCTACTTTCCCAAAAAGTCGATAATCTACTTTCCCGAAAATTAGAAAAATCTATCTACTTTGGGAAGTAGATAACCAACTTTCCTGAAAAGTAGATATTTCACATTTTTATGATATAAATTTCCCGTTTCTATGATAATCTATTTTCAAAAGTTATTATTCAAGAAACGTTCGCGAAAGTAGATATTTCCCATTTTTATGATACAAATTTCCTGTTTTCTATGATAATCTATTTTCGGCAAATTTGGTTATCTAACCAACTTTCCCGGAAAGTAGATATTTCCCATTTTTATGATACAAATTTCCCGTTTTCTATGATAATCTACTTCCCAAAATTAGGTAATATTTCCCGAAAATAAAATCTACTTCTCCCAAAAAGTCGATAATCTACTTTTCCTGAAAATTAAAATCTATCTACTTTCGGGAGTGTAGACAACCAACTTCCCTGAAAGTAGATATTTCCCATTTTTATGATACAAATTTCTCGTTTTGCGATAATCTATTGGAAAGTTGGTTATCTAACCAACTTTTCCGGAAAGTCGATATTTCCCATTTTTATGATAATAAATTTCCGTTTTCTATGATAATCTATTTTCGGGAAAGTTGGTTATCTAAGAAACTTCTGGCGGAAAGTAGATATTTCCCATTTTTTATGATAATAAATTTCCTGTTTTCATGATAATCTATTTTTAAAATTTTGTTATCTAACCAACTTTCCTTGAAAGTAGATATTTCCCATTTTTTAGGATGTTAAATTTCCTGTTTTCTATGATAATCTACTCTAAAATTAGTAATATTTCCCTGAAAAACTTAGAAATTCGCATTTCTCCAAAAGTCGATAATCTACTTCTCTGAAAAATTAGAAAATCTATTTACTTTCGGGGAAGTAGATAACCAACCTTCCCGGAAAGCAGATATTTCCATTTTTATGATACAAATTCTCTCGTTTTCTATGATATCGCTATTTTCGGGAAAGTTATTATCTAACCAACTTTCCCGGAAAGTCGATATTTCCCATTTTTTATGATACAAATTTCCCGTTTTTCTATGATAATCTATTTGAAAGTTGTTTATCTTAAGAACTTTATAGATATTTTCCATTTTTATGACAAATCTCCCGTTTTCTATGATAATTTTATTTTCGGCAATTTGGCTATTCAACTAACTTTCCTGAAAGTAGATATTTCCCATTTTTATGATACAATTTCCTGTTTTATGATAATCTACTTCCCAAAATTAGTAATAAGCTTCCAGCACAGCGAAAATCCATTTCCATTGTCGATAATTCACTTTCCCGAAAAATTAGAAAATTCATCTACTTTTCGGGAAGTAGATAACCAACTTCCTTTCCTGGAAAGTATTTCCCATTTTTATGATACAAATTTCGTTTTATGATATCTATTTCGGAAAGTTGGTTATCAACCAACTTTCCTGGAAAGTCGATATTTCCCATTTTTATGATACAAATTTCCCGTTTCTATGATAATCTATTTTGGAAAGTTGGTTATCTAAGAAACTATCGCGTGAAAGTAGATGTTTCCCATTTTTTATGATACAAATTTCCCGTTTCTATGATAATCTATTTTCGCTAAATTTGGTTATCTAACCAACTTTCCTGAAAGTCGATATTTCCATTTTTTGTGATACAAATTTCCCGTTTTCTTTGCGATAATCTATTTTCGGAAAGTTGTTATCTAAGAAACTTTCGCGGAAAGCAGATTTTTCCCATTTTTTGCGATACAAATTTCCAGTTTTCTATGATAATCTATTTTCGGCAATTTGGTTATCTAACCAACTTTCCCGGAAAGTAGATATTTTCCCATTTTTTTATGATAAATTTCCCGTTTTCTATGATAATCTACTTCCCAAAATTAGGTAATATTTCCTCGAAAAATACGAAACTATTTTCCCAAAAAGTCGATAATCTACTTTCCCGAAAATTAGAAAATCTATCTACTTTGGGGAAGTAGATAACCAACCTTCCTTTGGAAGTAGATATTTCCTATTTTTATGATACAAATTTCGTTTTCTATGATAATCTATTGTGTTGGTTATCTTTAACCAACTTTTCCGGAAAGTCGATATTTCCCATTTTTATGATACAAATTTCCTCTGTTTTCTATGATAATCTATTTTCGGGAAAGTTGGTTATCTTAAGAAACTTTCGCGGAAAGTAGATATTTCCATTTTATGATACAAATTTCCTGTTTCTATGATAATCTATTTTCGGCAAATTTTGGCTATCTTAACCAACTTTCCCGGAAAGTAGATATTTCCTATTTTTATGATATTAAATTCTTCCGTTTGCGATAATCTACTTCCAAAATTAGGTAATATTCTCGAAAATACGAAAATCTACTCTCCCAAAAGTCGATAATCTACTTTCCGAAAATTAGAAAATCTATTAACTTTTTCGGGAAGTAGATAACCAACTTTCCCGGAAAGTAGATATTTCCCATTTTTTATGATACAAATTTCTCGTTTCTATGATATCTATTTTCGGGAAAGTTATTATCTAACCAACTTTCCCGGAAAGTTTGATATTTCCCATTTTTATGATACTAATTTCCCGTTTTCAAGAAAATCTATTTGCGGGAAAGTTGGTTTTTCGGGAAGTAGATAACCAACTTTCCCGGAAAGTCGATATTTCCCATTTTTATGATACAAATTTCCTCGTTTTCTATGATAACTATTTTCGAAAGTTATTATCTAACTTTCCCCGGAAAGTAGATATTTCCCATTTTTTATGATACAAATTTCCCGTTTTCTATGATAATCTATTTTCGGCAAAGTTGTTTATCTAACAAAACTTCCCGGAAAGTAGATATTTCCCATTTTTATGATATAAATTTCCTGTTTTCTATGATAATCTACTTTCGAAAAGTTGGTTATCTAAGAAACTTTCCGAAAGTAGATATTTCCCATTTTATGATACAAATTTCCTGTTTATGATAATCTATTTTCGGCAAATTTGTTATCTAACCAACTTTCCCGGAAAGTAGATATTTCCCATTTTTATGATACAAATTTTCGTTTCTATGATACCCATTTTCGGAAAGTTGGTTATCTAAGAAACTTTCGCGGAAAGTAGATATTTCCCATTTTTATGATACAAATTTCCTGTTTTCTATGATAATCTATTTTCGGCAAATTTGGTTATCTAACCAACTTTCCCGGAAAGTAGATATTTCCCATTTTTATGATACAAATTTCCCGTTTTCTATGATAATCTACTTCCCAAAATTAGGTAATATTTCCTGAAAATACGAAAATTCCATTTCTTTCCCAAAAAAGTCGATAATCTACTTTCCTGAAAAATTAGAAAATCTATCTACTTTTTCGGGAAGTAGATAACCAACTTTCCCGGAAAGTAGATATTTCCATTTTTATGATACAAATTTCACTTTTATGATATTTATTTTCGAAAGTTGTTAATCAACCAACTTCCCTGAAAGTCGATATTTCATTTTTTATGATACAAATTTCCTGTTTTATGATAAACTATTTTCGGGAAAGTTGGTTATCTAAGAAACTTTCCAGAAAGTAGATATTTCCATTTTTATGATACAAACCCGTTTCTATGATAATCTACTCCCAAAATTAGGTAATATTTCCGAAAATACGAAAATCTACTTCCCAAAAAAGTCGATAATCTACTTTCCTGAAAATTAGAAAATCTATCTACTTTTCGGGAAGTAGATAACCAACTTTCCCGGAAAGCAGATATTTCCCATTTTTTATGATAAATTTTCGTTTTCTATGATATCTATTTCGAAAGTTGTTATCTAACCAACCTTCCCGGAAAGTCGATATTTCAATTTTTTATGATACAATTTCGTTTTATGATAATCTATTTCGGAAAGTTATTATCCAAGAAACTTTCGCGGAAAGTAGATATTTCCCATTTTAGATACAAATTTCCTGTTTATGATAATCTATTTCGGCAAATTTGGTTATTCAAACCAACTTTCCCTGAAATAGATATTCCATTTTTATGATACAAATTTTCCGTTTCTATGATAATCTATTTCAAAAATTAGGTATTTCCTCGAAAATACGAAAATCTACTTCTCCCAAAAAGTCGATAATCTACTTTCCCGAAAATTAGAAAATCTATTAAACTTTTCGGGAAGTAGATAACCAACTCTTCCCGGAAAGTAGATATTTCCCATTTTTTATGATACAAATTTCGTTTTCTATGATATTTATTTTCGAAAGTGGTTATCCAACCAACTTTCCCGGAAAGTCGATATTTCCCATTTTTATGATACTAATTTCCTGTTTATGAAAATCTATTTGGGAAAGTTGGTTATCTAAGAAACTTTCGTGGAAAGTAGATATTTCCCATTTTTATGATACAAATTTCTGTTTTATGATAATCTATTTTCGGGAAATTTTTATCTAACCAACTTTCGCGGAAAGTAGATATTTCCCATTTTATGATACAAATTTCTGCTTTCTATGATAATCTACTTCCCAAAATTAGGTAATATTTCCTCAAAATACGAAAATCTACTTCCCCAAAAGTCGATAATCTACTTCGAAAATTGTATCATACTTTTCGGGAAGTAGATAAACAACTTCCCGGAAAGTAGATATTTCCCATTTTTATGATACAAATTTCTTCGTTTTCTATGATATCTATTTTCGAAAGTTGGTTATCTAACCAACCTTTCCCGGAAAGTCGATATTTCCATTTTTATGATACAAATTTCTGTTTTATGATAATCTTTTTCGAAAGTTTATTAAGAAACTTTCGCGGAAAGATATTTCCTATTTTTATGATACAAATTTCCTGTTTTCTATGATAATCTATTTTCGGAAAGTTGGTTATCTAAGAAACTTTCGCGAAGCAGATATTTCCCATTTTTATGATACAATTTCCTTTTTCTATGATAATCTATTTTCGGCAAATTTGGTTATCTAACCAACTTTCCCGGAAAGTAGATATTTCCCATTTTTATGATACAAATTTCCGTTTCTATGATAATCTACTTCCCAAAAATTAGGTATTTCCCTGAAAATACGAAAATCTACTTTCCCAATAAGTCGATAATCTACTTTCCCGAAATTAGAAAATCTATCTACTTTTCGGGAAGTAGATAACCAACTTCCGGAAAGTTGATATTTCCCATTTTTGTGATACAAATTTCTCGTTTTCTATGATACTCATTTTCGAAAGTTGGTTATCTAACCAACTTTCCCGGAAAGTCGATATTTCCCATTTTTATGATAAATTTCCTGTTTTCAATGATAATCTATTTTCGAAAAGTTGTTATCTAAGAAACTATCGCGAAAAGTAGATATTTCATTTTTTATGATACAAATTTCTGTTTTCTATGATATCATTTTCGGCAAAATTGGTTATCTAACCAACTTTCCCGGAAAGTAGATATTTCCCATTTTTATGATACAAATTTCTTCGTTTCTATGATAATCTATTTTCAAAAGTTGGTTATCTAAGAAACTTTGCGAAAGTAGATATTTCCATTTTTATGATACAAATTTCCTGTTTTCTATGATATCTATTTTCGGCAAATTTGGTTATCTAACCAACTTTCCCGGAAAGTAGATATTTCCCATTTTTATGATACAAATTCCTGTTTTCTATGATAATCTACTTCCCAAAATTAGGTAATATTTCCGAAAATACGAAAATCTACTTTCCCAAAAAGTCGTTAATCTACTTTTCCCGAAAATTAGAAATCTATCTACTTTTTCGGGAAGTAGATAACCAACTTTCCCGGAAAGTAGATATTTCCCATTTTATGATACAAATTTCTTCGTTTTCTATGATATCTATTTCGGAAAGTTGGTTATCTAACCAACTTTCCCGAAAGTCGATATTTCCTATTTTATGATACAAATTTCCCTATGATAATCTATTTCGAAAGTTGGTTATCTAGAAACTTTCGCGAAAGTAGATATTTCCTATTTTATGATACAAATTTCGTTTTCTATGATAATCTATTTTCGGCAAATTTGGTTATCCAACTTTCCCGGAAAGTAGATATTTCCCATTTTTATGATACAAATTTCCTGTTTCTATGATAATCTACTTCCAAAATTAGTAATATTTCCGAAAATACGAAAATCTACTTTCCCAAAAAGTCGATAATCTACTTTCCCTGAAAATTTGAAAATCTATCTACTTTTCGGGAAGTAGATAACCAACTTTCCCGGAAAGTAGATATTTCCCATTTTTATGATACAAATTTCGTTTTCTATGATAATTATTTTCGAAAGTTGTTAGATAACCAACTTCCCGGAAAGTCGATATTTCCATTTTTATGATACAAATTTCCCGTTTTCTATGATAATCTATTTTCGGAAAGTTGGTTATCTAAGAAACTTCGCGAAAGTAGATATTTTCCCATTTTTATGATACAAAATTCTGCTTCTGATAATCTACTTCCCAAAATTAGTAATATTTCCGAAAATACGAAAATCTACTTTCCCAAAAAGTCGATAATCTACTTTCCCGAAAATTAGAAATCTATCTACTTTTCGGGAAGTAGATAACCAACCTTCCCGGAAAGTAGATATTTCCCATTTTTATGATACAAATTTCGTTTTCTATGATAATTATTTTCGGAAAGTTGGTTATCTAACCAACCTTCCCGGAAAGTCGATATTTCCCATTTTTATGATACAAATTTCCCGTTTCTATGATAATCTATTTTCGGAAAGTTTTCCGGGAAAGTTGGTTATCTAAATAACTTTCGCGGAAAGTAGATATTTCCCATTTTTTATGATACAAATTTTTCCGTTTTTCTATGATAATCTATTTTCGGCAAATTTGGTTTATCCTAACAACTTTCCCGGAAGAGTAGATATTTCCCATTTTTATGATACAAATTTCCGTTTTCTATGATAATCTACTTCCCAAAATTAGTGTTCCCCGAAAATACGAAAATCTAATTTCCCAAAAAAGTCGATAATCTCTTTCGAAATTTGAAATCTATCTACTTTAGTAGGCATGACCAGAGGTGCCGACGGCCGGGCACCCACTATTGACATGACCCAGGGGTTTGAGGGCACCCATCAGAACCATGACCCGGGGTGTGAGGCGGGCAGCACCACTTGACTGACCCAGGGTGTGAGTCAGGCACCCCTTCCAGTGCCATGACCCAGGTGTGAGCTGTGCCTTCAGTGACATGACCCAGGGTGTGAGGTGGGCACACTTTCAGTGACATGACCCAGGGGTGTGAGGCTGGGCACCTCTCAGCACCATGACCCGAGGTGTGACAGCTTGAACTGCTTTTAGTGCCATGACCCAGGGTGTGAGGGCGGGCACCTTCAGTGTCATGAATCGGTGTGTGGTCAGGCACCCCTTCAGTGAAATGAATCAGGGTGTGAGGGCTGGGCACCCCTTCAGCACCATGACCCAGGTGTTAGGGCCGGGCTCAAGATTCAGTACTTAATAATCCAGGGGTGGAGGCCAGGCACCCATCCTTTCCTGACCCGGTGTGAGGGCCGGGAACCGCTAGCCCATGACCAGTGACATGACCCGTGGTGTGAAGGCCGGGCACCCATCAGGACCATATACCGGGGTGTGAAAGGGAGGGCCGGGCAGCCTTCCGCACCGCGGCCAGGGGTGTGAGGGCCAGGCACCCCGCCCAGAGTGCCATGACCCGGAGTGTGAGCTTGGCATCCGGCACCATGACTTGGGGTGTGAGGCCAGGCACCTTGGTGCCATGACCCAGGGGTGTGAGTTCAGGCACCCCTTCAGTGACATGACGGGAGTGTGAGGCCGAGCACCCCTTCAGTGCCATGACCTTGGAGTGTGAGCTGGGCACCTTCGGTGACATGACCCGGGGTGCTGTAATCGGGCACCCTTTCAGTGACCCAGGGTGTGAGGGCCAGGCACCCCTTCCAGCACCATGACCCGGGATGTGAGGCCAGGCACCCCTTGTGCCATGGAACCCGGGGTGTGAGGGCCAGGCACCCCTCAGTGTCAGAATCAGGGGGTGTGAGGGCTGGGCACCCCTTTCAGTGCCATGAAATGGGGTGTGAGGCCAGGCATCCCCTGATGCTACGAACCGGGGTGTGAGGCCGGGCACCCACTCAGCCTGCGATCAGGGTGTGAACAGGGCGCAGCAGTACCATGAACCAGGGTGTGAGGCGGGCACCAATCAAGCACCATAGCCCGGGATGTGAGGCCGACCCTTCAGTACCATAGATCAGGGTGTGAGGCAGGGGCGCCTTCAGCCTCATGAACCAGGGGTGTGAGGCGGGCGCAATCAAACTGTGGCCGGGATATGTGAGGGCGGACACCGCACCCAAGTGACATGACCGGGGAATTTGTGGCGGCCTTGGGCACTGCTTATTGACATGACCCCGGGTGAGGGCAGGCACCTTTAGTGTCATGAATCCCAGGGGTGTGAGGCCAGGCACCTTTTCCGTACCATGACCCGGGGTGTGAGGCCAGGCACCTTCAGTGCCATGACCCGGGTGTGAGCTTGGCATCCTCCAGCACCATGACTTCGGGTGTGAGGGCCAGAGCACCCTTTAGTGCATGGCCAGGGGTGTCAGGTTCAGGCACCCCTTCAGTGACATGACCCGGTGTGAGGGCCAGGCACCCCTTCCAGTGCTTATGACCCGGAGTGTGAGCTGTGCACCCTTCAGTGACATGACCCAGGGGTGTGAGGCCGGGCACCCTTTCAGTGGTATGACCCGGGATGTGAGGCCCAGAGCACCCCTTTAGTGCCATGACCCGGAGTGTGAGGCTAATGCATCTTTCAGTGACATGACCAGGGTGTGAGGCCAGGCACCCTTTAGTGTCATGAATCGGTGTGAGACTGAGCACACTTTCAGTGCCATGAAACAGGGGTGTGAGGGCCGGGCACCCTAGAATGTGTTGCAGACAGATTAGCCCAGGGCTGGGCACCTTCAGCACCATGACCCCAGGGGTGTTAGGGCCAGTTTCAGGTCAGCCGGATGCCAGAATCGGGGTCAGCGAGGCCGGGCACCCCAGCCAACACCATGACCCAGGAGTGTGAGGCCCAGGAACCGCTTCAGTGCCATGACCAGGTGTGAGGGCCGCCACCTTCAGTGTCACGAATCGGGGTGTGAGGGCCAGGCACCCCTTTCAGTGCCATGAAAGCAGGTGTGAGGAGGCAGGCACTACAGTCTACCCAGGCCAGGGAGTGAAGACCAGGCACCATTTCCAGTGCCATGAACCGGGGTGTGAGGCCGGGCACCCCTTCCAGCACCATGTCCCAGGGGTCAGGGGCCGGGCACAATCCTGCACCATAGCCCGGGATGTGAGACCGGACACCCCTTCAGTGACATGACCCAGGTGTGACGGCGGGTGCCTTCAGTGACGGCCCGGGGTGTGAGGGCCGGGCTTATCAGCACCATGACCCGGGGTGTGGGCTGGGCACCGCCAGCACCGCCAGGCCGGGTGTGAGGCAGGCACGCCTGATGCCATGATCCGGAGTCTTGAGACTGTGCCTTGCATCCTCCATGACCGGTATGTGAGGGGCGGACATCCTTTTAGTGACATGACCCAGGGTGTGACGGCCGGGCACCCTCAGTGACATGACCCGGGGTGTGCAGTTTAGTGTCTGAGATCAGGTGTGAGGAGAGCACCCTTCAGTGCCAGGGTGTGAGGCCAGGCACCTTCAGTGCCATGACAGGTGTGAGAGCTTGGCATCCCTCCATGACTTCAGGTGTGAGGCCAGGCACCTAGTGCCATGACGGAGTGTGAGCTTTGCATCCCTACAGCACCATGACTTGGGTGAGGCAGGCACCCCTTGTGCCATGACCCAGGGGTGTGAGTTCAGGACTTCAGTGACGACCCAGGGGTGTGAGGCCAGGCACTTTATGGGTGTGAGCTGGGCACCTTCAGTGACATGACCGGGTGTAATGTCAGGCACCCTTTCAGTGACATGACCCAGGGGTGAGGGCCAGGCACCCCTTCAGCACCATGACCCAGGATGAGGGCCAGGCACCCTTCAGTGCCATGAACCGGGGTGTGAGGGCAGGCACCCTTTCAGTGTCAGAATCAGGGGTGTAGGGGCCAGGCACCCTTTCAGTGCCATGAAATGGGGTGTGAGGCCAGGCACCCCCAGTGCTGCGCAGGGTGTGAGGGCCGGGCACCCTTTCAGTACCATGAATCAGGGTGTGAGGGCAGGCACCTTCGCACCATGAACCGGGGTGTGAGGCCGGGCACAATCAGGCACCATGGCCCAGGTTTGGGGCCAGACACCCTTTGAAGTGACATGACCCGGGGTGTGACGGGGGCACCTTCAGTGACATGACCCGGTGCGGGCCAGTTTAGTGTCATGAATCAGGGTGTGAGGCCAGGCACCCTTTCAGTGCCATGACCAGGGTGTGAGGCCAGGCACCTTCGTGCCATGACCCAGGTGTGAAGCTTGGCATCCCTCAGCACCATGACTTCAGGTGTGAGGGCCAGGCACCTTTAGTGCCATGGCCAGGTGTGAGAGCTGTACACCCCTTCAGTGACATGACCGGGGTGTGAGGGCCAGGGCACTCCGTTGCCTGACCGGGGTGTGAGTTCCAGGCACCCCTTCGTGACGCAGCCAGGGTGTGAGGCAGGCACCTTCGTCTCACCCAGGGGTGTGAGGCCAGGCCGCCCCTTCAGTGACATGACCCAGGGGTGTTGTCAGGCACCCTTTCAGTGACATGACCAGGGTGGGCCAGGCACCCTTCAGCACCATGACCCAGGATGTGAGGGCCAGGCACCCCTTCAGTGCCATGAACCGGGGTGTGAGGCCGGGCACCCTTTCAGTGTCAGAATCAGGTGTGAGGGCCGGGCATCTTCAGTGCCATGAAATGGGGTGTGAGGGCCAGGCACCTGGTCTGTTTCAGGTGTGAGGCAGGCACCCTTTCAGTACCATGAATCAGGGGTGTGAGGCAGGGCACCTTGCACCCATGACAGGGGTGTGAGGCCAGGCACAATCGAGCACCATGGCCCGGGATGTGAGGCCGGACCTTGCTGGTGGCAGGCAGGGTGTGACGGCCAGGCACCTCTTGTGACATGACCCGGGGTGTGAGGGCCAGGCACCTTGTCATGAATCAGGGGTGTGGAGGCAGGCACCCTTTCAGTGCCATGACCCAGGGGTGGGGCAGGCACCTTCAGTGCCATGACCCGGGTGTGAGGCTTGCATCCTTCAGTGACATGACCGGGGTGTAGGGCCGGGCACCCTTTCAGTGACCCAGGATGTGGGCCAGGCACCTTTAGTGCCATGACCGGAGTGTGAGCTGTGCATCCTTTCAGTGACATGACCCGGGGTGTGAGGGCCAGGCACCGTCATGAATCAGGGTGGGCTAGGCACCCTTTCAGTGCCATGAGGCAGGGTGTGAGGCCGGGCACCTACAATGCTGCGAACCAGGGTGTGAGGCTGGGCACCTTCAGCACCATGACCCAGGGTGTTAGGGGCCGGTTTCGAATTCAGTGCCAGAATCAGGTGTGAGGGCCGGGCACCCCATCCACCATGACCAGGGTGTGAGGCCGAGGGCAGTGCCATGACCCGGGGTGTGAGGGCCAGCCCTTCAGTGTCACAGAATCAGGTGTGAGGGCGAGCACTCAGTGCCATGAAACAGGGTGTGAGGGCAGAGGCACACAGTGCTGCGAACCGGTGTGAGGGCCGGGCACCATTTCAGTGCCATGAACCGGGGTGTGCAGGCACCCCTTCAGCACCATGTCCCAGGGTGTGAGGGCCGGGCACCAATCCTGCACCACGCCCAGGATGTGAGGGCGGACACCCCTTCAGTGGCATGACCCGGGGTGTGACGGCCCGTTGCCTTCAGTGACATGACCCGGGGTGTGAGGGCGGGCACCCCATCAGCACCATGACCCGGGGTGTGAGGCTGGGCCCGCTTCAGCACCATGACCCAGGTGTGAGGCAGGCACTTCAGTGCCATGATCCGGAGTGTGAGAACTGTGCACCTTCATCTCCATATGACGGTATGTGAGGCCGGACACCTTTTAGTGACATGACCGGGGTGTGACGGGAGCACCTTCAGTGACATGACCCGGGGTGTGAGGCCAGGCACCCTTTAGTGTCATGAATCAGGGTGTAGGGCCAGGCACCTTTCAGTGCCATGACCCAGGTGTGAGGCCGGCACCCCTTCAGTGCCATGACCCGGTGTGAGAGCTTGGCATCCCTCAGCACCATGACTTCAGGTGTGAGGGCCGGGCACCTTCAGTGCCATGAACCGGGGTGTGAGGGCCGGGCACCCTTTCAGTGTCAGAGTCAGGGTGTGAGGCCGGGCACCTTTCAGTGCCATGAGGAATGGGGTGTGAGGGCCGGGCAACCCTACAGTGCTGCAGACCGGGGTGTGAGGGCCGGGCACCCTTTCAGTACCATGAATCGGGGTGTGAGGGCAGGGCACCTTCAGCACCATGAACCGGGTGTGAGGCCGGGCACCAATCAGCACCATGGCCCGGGATGTGAGGGCCGGACACACAGTGACATGACCCGGGTGTGACGGCCGGGCACCTTCAGTGACATGACCCGGGGTGTGGGGCCAGGCACCCTTAGTGTCATGAATCAGGGGTGTGAGGGCCAGGCACCCTTTCAGTGCCATGACCGGGGTGTGAGGGCCAGGCACCTCTCAGTGCCATGACCAGCCGGGGTGTGAGTTCAGGCACCCCTTCAGTGGCATGACCTTGGTGTGAGGCCAGGCACCCCTTCAGTGCCATGACCCGGAGTGTGAGAGCTGGGCACCTTCGGTATTTATGACCCAGGGTGTAATGTCCGGGCACCCCTTTCAGTGACATGACCCGGGGTGTGAGGGCCAGGCACCCCTTCAGCGCACCATGAACCGGGATGTGAGGGCCCAGGCACTGCCTTCAGTGCCATGAACCGGGGGTGTGAGGCCAGGCACCCCTTTCAGTGTCAGGAATCAGGGTGTGAGGGCCAGGCACCCTTTCAGTGCCATGAAATGGGGTGTGAGGGCAGGCACCCTACAGTGCTGCGAATCCCAGGGGGTGTGAGGCCAGGCACCCTTTCAGTACCATGAATCGGGGTGTGAGGGCAGGGCACCCCTTCAGCACCATAGACAGGGTGTGAGGCCAGGCACCAAATCGAGCACCATGGCCCGGGATGCTGAGGGCGGACACCCTTTAGTGACATGACCCGGGGTGCTTGCAGCCCGGGCACCCCTTCAGTGACATGAAGCATGACCCAGGGGTGTGAGGCCCAGGCACCCTTTAGTGTCATGAATCAGGGTGTGAGGGCCAGGCACCCTTTCAGTGCCATGACCCAGGAGTGAGGGCCAGGCTCCCTTCAGTGCCATGACCCGGAGTGGCAGGAAGCAGCGTCCCTCCAGCACCGACTTCCAGGTGTGAGGGGCCGGGCACCCCTTTAGTGCCATGGCCCGGGGTGAGTTCAGGCACCCTTTCAGTGACATGACCCAGGGGTGTGAGGGCAGGCACCCCTTCAGCACCATGACCCAGGATGTGAGGGCCAGGGGCGCCTTCAGTGCCATGAACCGGGGTGTGAGGGCCGGGCACCCCTTCAGTGTCAAGAATCAGGGGTGTGAGGGCAGGCACCCTTCAGTCTCATGAAATGGGGTGTGAGGCCAGGCACCCCTACAGTGCTGCAGGCTTCAGGGTGTGAGGGCCAGGCACCCTTTCCAGTACCATGAATCAGGGGTGTGAGGGCAGGGCACCTTCAGCACCATGAACCGGGTTGTGAGGGCTGGGCACCAATCCCGAGCACCATGGCCAGGATGTGAGGCCGGACACCACTTTAGTGACATGACCCGGGTGTGACGTGGGCACCCCTTTCAGTGACATGACTGGTGTGAGGCCAGAACCCCTTTCAGGTGGCAGATCGGGGTGTGAGGGCCAGGCACCCACTGGAGTGCCATGAGCCAGGGGTGTGAGGGGAGCCAGAGCACCCCTTGGTGCCATGACCCCGGAGTGTGAGGAAGCTTGGCATCCTCAGCACCCTTGACTTCAGGTGTGAGGGCCAGGCACCCCTTTAGTGCCATGGCCCAGGTGTGAGTTCAGGCACCCCTTCCAGTGACCTTGACCCAGGGTGTGAGGCCAGGCACCCCTTCAGTGCCATGACCCAGGTGTGAGAGCTGTGCACCCCTTCGGTGACATGACCCAGGGTGTGAGGGTGAGCTTGCTCAGTGACATGACCCAGGATGTGAGGCCAGGCACCCCTTTGGTGCCATGACCAGGAGTGTGAGAGCTGTGCATCCTTTGTTGACATGACCCATGCAGTGTGAGGGCAGGCACCCCTTGGTGTCATGAATCCAGGGTGTGAGGGCTAAGGCACCCTTTCAGTGCCATGAAACAGGGTGTGTGAGCCGGGGCACCCCTACAATGCTGCGAACCTGGGTGTGAGGGCTGGGCACCCCTTCAGCACCATGACCCGGGGTGTGAGGAAAGTTGGTTATCTAAGAACTTTGCGAAAGTAGATATTTCCCCATTTTTATGATACAAATTTCCCGTTTTCTATGATAATCTATTTTCGGCAAATTTGGTTATCTAACCAACTTTCCCGGAAAGTAGATATTTCCCATTTTTTATGATACAAATTTCCCGTTTTCTATGATAATCTACTTCCCAAAATTAGGTAATATTTCCCCGAAAATACGAAAATCTAATTTCCCAAAAAGTCGATAATCTACTTTCCCGAAAATTAGAAAATCTATCTACTTTTAGTGACATGACCCGGGGTGTGACGGCCGGGCACCCCTTTAGTGACATGACCCGGGGTTTGAGGGCCGGGCACCCCATCAGCACCATGACCCGAGGTGTGAGGGCCGGGCACCGCTTCAGCACCATGACCAGGGGTGTGAGGTCCAGGCACCCCTTCAGTGCCATGACCCGGAGTGTGAGAGCTGTGCACCCCTTCAGTGACATGATCCGGGGTGTGAGGGCCGGGCACCCTTTCAGTGACATGACCCGGGGTGTGAGGGCTGGGCACCCCTCCAGCACCATGACCCGGAGTGTGACGGCCGGGCACCTTTTTAGTGCCATGACCCGGGGTGTGAGGGCCGGGCACCCCTTCAGTGTCATGAATCGGGTTGTGAGGGTCGGGCACCCCTTCAGTGAAACGAATCGGGGTGTGAGGGCTGGGCACCCCTTCAGCACCATGACCCAGGGTGTTAGGGCCGGGCTCGAATTCAGTGCCAATAATCGGGGTATGAGGGCCGGGCACCCCATCAGCACCACGACCCTGGGTGTGATGGCCGGGAACCGCTTCAACCCCATGACCAGTGACATGACCCGGGGTGTGAAGGCTGGCACCCCATCAGACCATGACCGGGGTGTGGAGGGCCGGGCACCGCTTCAGCACCATGACCCGGGGTGTGAGGGCCAGGCACCCCTTGAGTGCCATGACCCGGAGTGTGAGAGCTTGGCATCCCTACAGCACACCATGACTTGGGGTGTGAGGGCTGGGCACCCCTTTAGGCGACCGGGTGTGAGTTCCGGGCACCCTTCAGTGACATGACCTGGGTGTGAGGGCCGGGCACCCCTTCAGTGCCATGACCTGAGTGTGAGAGCTGGGCACCCCTTCAGTGACATGACCCGGGGTGTAATGTCCGGGCACCCTTTCAGTGACATGACCCGGGGTGTGAGGGCTGGCACCCCTTCAGCACCATGACCCGGGATGTGAGGGCCGGGCACCCCTTCAGTGCCATGAACCGGGGTGTGAGGGCCGGGCACCCTTTCAGTGTCAAGAATCGGGGTGTGAGGGCCGGGCACCCTTTCAGTGCCATGAAATGGGGTGTGAGGGCCGGGCACCCCTACAGTGCTGCGAACCGGGGTGTGAGGGCCGGGCACCCTATCAGTACCATGAATCGGGGTGTGAGGGCAGGGCACCCCTTCAGCACCATGAACCGGGGTGTGAGGGAGGGGCACCAATCGAGCACCATGGCCCGGGATGTGAGGGCCGGACACCCTTTTAGTGACATGACCCGGGGTGTGACGGCCGGGCACCCCTTCAGTGACATGACCCGGGGTGTGAGGGCCGGGCACCCCTTTAGTGTCATGAATCGGGGTGTGAGGGCCAGGCACCCTTTCAGTGCCATGACCCGGGGTGTGAGGGCCAGGCTCCCCTTCAGTGCCATGACCCGGAGTGTGAGAGCTTGGCATCCCTACAGCACCATGACTTCGGGTGTGAGGGCCGGGCACCCCTTTAGTGCCATGGCCCGGGGTGTGAGTTCCGGGCACCCCTTCAGTGACATGACCCGGGGTGTGAGGGCCGGGCACCCCTTCAGTGCCATGACCCGGAGTGTGAGAGCTGTGCACCCCTTCAGTGACATGACCCGGGGTGTGAGGGCCGGGCACCCTTTCAGTGACATGACCCGGGATGTGAGGGCCAGGCACCCCTTTAGTGCCATGACCCGGAGTGTGAGAGCTGTGCATCCTTTCAGTGACATGACCCGGGGTGTGAGGGCCGGGCACCCCTTTAGTGTCATGAATCGGGGTGTGAGGGCTAGGCACCCTTTCAGTGCCATGAAACGGGGTGTGAGGGCCGGGCACCCCTACAATACTACTACGAACCAGGGGTGTAGGGCACCCTTCAGCACCATAGGCCAGAATGGTTTGATTAGTGCAAGAATCGGGATGTCTGAATCAGGGTGTGAGGCTGACACTAGTCTCATAGAAGGCAGGGTGTGAGGCCAGGCACTCTGGTCTGCAGGCCGGTGTGAGGGCCGACATTTCAGTGCCATGAACTTTAGAGGTGTGAGGGCCAGGCACCTTCAGCACCATGTCCCAGGGGTGTGAGGGCCGGGCACCAATCTGCACCATGGCCCAGGATGTGAGGGCCGGACACCCCTTCAGTGACTATGACCAGAGTGTGACGGCCAGGTACCCCTTCAGTGACATGACCCGGGGTGTGAGGCCGGGCACTGTCACCTGACCCAGGGGTGTGAGGAGCTGGGCACCGCTTCCGGCACCATGACCCAGGAGTGTGAGGCCAGGCACCCCTTCCAGTGCCATGATCCGGAGTGTGAACTGCACCTTCATCTCCATGATATCCGAGGGCCGGACACCCTTTTAACATGACCCGGGGTGTGACGGCCAGGCACCCCTTCAGTGACATGACCCGGGGTGTGAGGCGGAAGCACCTTTAGTGTCATGAATCAGGGTGTGAGGCCAGAGCACCCTGGTGCCATGACCCGGGGTGTGAATGAGGCACCCCTTAGTGCCATGACCCAGAGTGTGAGAACTTGGCATCCTCAGCACCATGACTTCGGGTGTGAGGGCCAGGCACCTTTAGTGCCATGACCCAGTGAGTTCAGGCACCCCTTCAGTGCCATGACCCAGGAGTGCTGAGAACTGTGCCCCTTCTCTCCATGACCCGGTATGTGAGGCCAGGCACCCTCTCAGTGACATGACCAGGGGTGTGAGGGCCAGGCAGCTGATGCACTGTGGCCAGGGGTGTGAGGGCCGGGCACCTGATCAGTGCCATGACCCGGGGAGTGAGGGCCGGGCACCTTGAGTGCCATGAGAGCAGGGTGTGAGTTCCAGGCACCCATACATTGCTTTGAACCAGGGTGTTAGGCTCAGGCACCCCTTCACATATTGGGAGTGTCAGGGCTTGTCACCCCTCAGCACCATGACCCAGGTGTGAGGTGACTTACAAGTGACATGAACCAGGGTTTAGGGCAGGCGCACTTCAGTGAGCATTACGACAGGGGTGTGGGTGCAGGCAACCCTACAATGTTATGAACCGGGGTGTGATGTTGAGCACCCTATGACCCTGGGTGTAGGGCCAGTGCACCCCTTCAGCACAATGACCGGGGTGTGAGGGCCAGAGCTTCCCTTCCAGTGCCATGACCGGGGTGTGAGGGCCGGGCACCCTCCAGAACTATGACCCCCAGGGGTGCGGGGCCAACACCCCTTCAGTCCCATGACCCGGGGTGTGAGGCCAGGCACCCCGCTTTCAGTGCCATGAAGCAGGGGTGTGAGGGTGAGCACCCCTAGTCTTGCAAACCGGGGTGTGAGGGGCGGGCACCCTTTCCCAGTGCCCATGAATCAGGGTGTGAGGCCAGGCACCCTCCTTTCATGACCCAGGAATATGAGGCCGGGCACCAATCAGCCACCATGGCCCGGGGTGTGAGGGCCGGGACCTCCTTCCAGTGATGACATGACCCAGGGTGTGTTGGCTGGGCACCTTCAGTGGCCCTTGACTTCCAGGGTGTGAGGTCCGGGCACCCCATCAGCACCATGACCCAGGTTGTGAGGGCGGGCACCCCTTGGAGTCCATGACCCAGGGGTGTCATGGCCGTGCCACTCCAGTGGCTTATGGCCAGGGGTGGGCAGGCACCCCTTTAGTGACATGCCCCAGGGGTGTGGTGGAATCCATGACCCGGGTGTCATGGCCGTGCACTACTCATCTCCATGACCCGGTATGTGAGGCCAGGCACCCTTTCAGTGACACTGACCCGGGGTGTAGGGCCAGGCACCTTCAGTGAGCATGACCCCGTGGTGTGAGGGCCCAGGAGCACCTTTCAGTGGCTTATGACCCGGGAGGTGAGGGCCAGGCACCCCTCATGCCATGACCCAGGGTGTGAGGGCGGGCACCCTTTAGTGTTATGACCCGGGGTGTGAAATTGGGCACCCTCCAGCACCATGACCAGGGTGTGAGGGCCAGGCACCCTTTGGTGCTGACCCGGGGTGTGAGGGCCAGGCACCTCATCAGTGCCATGACCCGGGGTGTGAGGGCTGGGCACCACTTCAGTGACATGACCCGGGGTGTGAGGCCGGGCACCGCTGTGACATGATCCAGGGTGTGAGGGCCGGGCACCCTTTCAGTGACATGACCCTGGGTGTGAAGGTCGGGCACCCCTCAGCACCATGACCAGGGGTGTAGGGCCGGGCACCCTTTCAGTGACATAACCCAGGGGTGTGAAGGCCGGGGAAACCCCTCCAACACCATGACCCAGGGGTATGTGGGCGGAGCACCTTTAGTGCTATGACCAGGGTGAGAGGGCCGGTACCTTCAGTGACACTTGACCCGAGGGTGTAGGGCTGGGCTTTGCTTTAGTGACATGACCAGGGGTGTGAGGCAGGGCTTGCTTGGGTCCATGACCCAGGTGTCATGGCGTACCTTCATCTCATGACCCGGTATGTGTTGGCCAGGCACCCTTTCAGTGGCATGGCCCAGGGTGTGAGGCCGGGCACCCCTACAGCACCATGGCCTGTGGTGTGAGGGCCAGGCACCTTCAGTGACATGACCCGTGGTGCAGACAGGCACCGCACAGTGACATGACCCAGGAGGTGAGGGCCAGGACCCCTCATGCCATGACCCGGGGTGTGAGGCCGGGCACCCCGCCTGCAGCCCGGGTGTGAAGGCCGGGCACCCTCAGCCTCATGACCCGGGGTGAGGCCGAGCACCCCTTTGGTGCTGTGACCCAGGGTGTGAGATGGGCACTCCATCAGTGCCATGACCGAGGTGTGAGGCTGGGCACCACTTCAGTGACATGACCCGGGGTGTGAGGGCCCGGGCACCCTCTTGTGACATGACCCAGGGTGTGAGGGCCCAGGCACACTCAGTGACATGACCCTGGGTGTGAAGGTGGGCACCCCTCAAGCACCATGACCCGGGGTGTAGGGCCAGGCACCCTTTCAGTGTGCCAGGGGTGTGAAGGCCAGGGAAACCCCTGCACCTGACCCGGGGTATGAGGGCGGGCACCCCTTTAGTGCTATGACCCAGGGGTGGGAGGGCCAGGCACCTTCAGTGAAATAGATCGAGGTGTGAGGGCTGGGCATGGCACCATGACCCAGGGTGTTTAGGGCCGGGCTCGATTTCAGTGCAGGAGGCATCCCAGGGGTGTGAGGGCCCGGGCACCCCATCAGCACGATGACCCGGGGTGTGAGGGCCAGGAACCGCTGAATCCATGACCCGGGGTGTGAGGGCCAGGCACCCCCTTAGGTCATGACCGGGTGTCATGGCCGTAGACTATCAGCCAGCATGACCCGGGGCGTGAGGGGCCAGGCACCCTCCAGTGACATAATAACCCGGGGTGTGAGGCCGGGCATCCTTCAGTGACATGACCGGGGGTGGGTTGAACCCCTCCAGCACCATGACCCGGGATGATGAGGGCCGGGCACCCCACTCATCTATGACCCGGGGTGTGAGGGCCGGACACCACCCCAGGTACATGACCAGGGGTTTTGAGGGACCAGGCAAACCTTCCAGTGCCATGGCAAGGGGGTGTGAGGCCGGGCACCTCATCAGTGCCATGGTCCGGGGTGTGAGGGCCCAGGCACCACGCTAGTGACATGACCCCGGGTGTGAGGGCCAGGCACCGCTGGTGACATGACCCGAAGGTGTGACAGCTGGGCACCTTCAGTGACATGACCAAGGGTGCTTGAGACCCGACACCCGTTCAGTGCATAAGATCAGGGGTGTGATGTCGGGCACCTTCCTTTTCTCTATGGCCGGGTGTGAGGGCCGGGCACCCCTTTCAGTGACATGACCAGGGTGTGAGGGCCGGGCAAAACTTCCAGTGCCATGACCTGGGGTGTGAGGGCCAGGCACCCTTTAGTGACATGACCTGGGGTGTGAAGGCCAGGCACGCCTCAGCACCATGACCAGGGTGTGAGGGCTAGGCACGCTTCAGTGCCATGACCCGGGGTGTGAGGGCCGGGCACCCTTCAGTGCCATGACCCGTGGTGTGAGGGCCAGGTGCACCCTTTTCAGCGTGACATGACCAGGGAGGTGAGGGCCCAGGCACCCCTCCAGCACCGGACCCGTGGTATGAGGGCCCGGGCACCCCTTTAGTGCTATGACCCGGGGTGTGAGGCCGGAACCAGATTTAGAGTATGACCAGGAACTGAGGGTGGGCAAGCCTTCAGGCCATGGCCAGGGGGGTGTGAGGGCCAGGGCACCTCGTGGCGTGTGACCAGGGGTGCTGAGGGGCTGGGCACCCACTTCATTGACATGACCTGGGGTGTGAGGGCAGGGCACCGCTGACATGACCCAGGGTGTGATGTCAGGCACCTCAGCACCATGGCCCCAGGGTGTGAAGGCCAGGCACCCTTTCAGTGACATGACCAGGGGTGCTGGGGCCAGGGAACCCTCCAGCACCATGGCCTGGGGTGGGCCAGGCACACTGGTGTCATGACCCAGATGTGTCAGGGCCTGTACCCCTCCAGCACACCATGGCCTGGGGTGTGAGGGCCAGCACCCCTCCAGCACCATGACCCGGTGTGTGAGGGGCCAGGCACCCATTCAGTGCCATGACCAGGGGTGTAAGCCGGGCAAGCTTCAGTGCCATGGCCAGGGGTGTGAGCCAGGCACCTCATCAGCGCACCATGACCCAGGTGTGAGGCCAGGCACCCTTTCCAGTGACATGACCCGGGGTGTGAGGGCCAGGCACCTTGCTTACCAAGACCCAGGGTGTCATGGCGTGCACACCTTCAGTGACATGACCCAGGGTGTGAGGGCCAGGCACCTTTAGTGGCTTATGACCCGGGGTGTGAAGGCCGTGCACCCTCCAACCCTCATGACCAGGTAGTGAGGCCAGGCACCCCTTCAGTGCCACGGCCCAGGTGTGAGCCGTCTGCACCCCTTTCAGTGCCATGAGGCAGGGGTGTGGTCCAGGCGCCACAGTGCTGGAACCAGGGTGTGGTGGTGCCCTTCACATGACCTGGGGTGTGAGGGTCAGGCACCCTTTGAGTGAAATGAATCAGAGATTGGCGAGGGGCTGGGCACCCTTCGCTACATGACCCAGGGTGTTAGGGCCGGGCTCGTTCCAGTGCCAAGAATCAGGTGTAGGGGCCAGGGGCACCCCATCAGCCTCCTCGGACCAGGGTGTGGGGGCCCGGAACCGCTAACCCCATGACCCGGGGGTGAGGCCAGGCACCTTGGGTCCTGGCCAGGGGTGTGAGGCTGGAGCACCACTTCAGCACCATGACCCAGGGTGTGAGGCCAGAGCACCCCTTCAGTGCCATTGTCCAGGTGTGAGACCTGCCCCTTCATCTCCATGACCCCGGTATGTGAGGTGGCGGACACCCTTTAGTATTGACATGACCCCGGGGTGTGTTGACGGGCACCTTCAGTGATGACATGACCCGGGGGTGTGAGGGCCGGGCACCCCTTTAGTGTCATGAATCGGAAATTTCATGAGGGCCAGGCACCCTTTCAGTGCACCATGAGCCAGGGGTGTGAGGCCAGAGCTGCTGGTACCATGACCCAGGTGTGAGCTTGGCAGCCCTCAGCACCATGACTTCCGGGTGTGAGACCAGGCACCCCTTGGTGTCTACATGGCCAGGGAGTGGTTCAGGCACCCCTTCAGTGACATGACCCAGGGTGTGAGGCCAGGCACCCTTCAGTGCCATGACCCAGGGAGTGTGAGAGCTGTGCACCCCTTCAGTGACATGACCCAGGTGTGAGGCCGGGCACCCTTTCAGTGACGCGGCCAGGGGTGTGAGCCCAGGCACCCCTTTAGTGCCATGACCCGGAGTGTGAGAGCTGTGCACCCCTTCAGTGACAGGACTCAGGGTGTGAGGGGCCAGGCACCCCTTTAGTGTGTCATGAATCAGGGCGTAGGGCCAGGCACCCTTTCAGTGCCATAGAGCAGGGAGTGTGAGGCCAGGCACCTACAATGCTGCAGACAGGGGTGTGAGGCTGGGCACCCCTTCCTTTCCTTAACCCAGGGTGTTAGGGCCAGGTTTGAATTCAGTGCCAGAATCAGGGTGTGAGCTGGGCACCCATCAGCACCATGACCCAGGGGTGTGAGGGCTGGGAACCGCTTCAGTGCCATGACCCGGGGTGTGAGGGCCGGGCACCCCTTCAGTGTCTGTGAATCAGGGGTGTGAGTCAGGGCACCCTTTCAGTGCCATGAAGCAGGTGGCGGGCCGGGCACTACAGTCACTGCAGACCAGGGGTGTGAGGGCCGGGCACCATTTCAGTGCCATGAACCGGGGTGTGAGGGCCGGGCACCTTCTGCACCATGTCCCCGGTGGGGAGGGCCGGGCGCAATCCTGCACCATAGCCCGGGATGTGAGGGCCGGACACCTTCAGTGACATGACCCAGGGGTGTGACGGCCAGAGCACCCCTTCAGTGACATGACCCGGGGTGTGAGGCCGGAGCACCCATAACACCATGATGACCCAGTGTGTGAGGGCTGGGCACCGCTTCAGCACCATGACCCGGGTGTGAGGCACCTTCAGTGCCATGACCCGGAGTGTGAGAACTATGCACCCCTTCATCTCTTGGACCCAGTATGTGAGGCAGGCACCCTCTCAGTGACATGACCAGGGGGTGTGAGGCCGGGCAAAGCTTCAGTGCACTGGCCAGGGGGTGTGAGGGCCGGGCACCTGATCAGTGCCATGACC
>NW_024735564.1:0-11355 GCF_018991925.1 Homarus americanus | reverse complement strand
TATTGCAGTGTTGTTTTTATTAATATTATCATTATCATTTTATTTGTGTATACTTTATTATAAATTTTACTTTACTGAATTATTATTACCCCCCCCCCCCCAGGCCCCGATGTGGGTCATTGTCCTGTGCCTTTGTGGGCTAATCCTCATAAAAAAAAAAGCTTATTTACATGTTGGACGTTTTCAAATGTTAGTATGTGGTGTTAAATATATGCAAGGATTAAGAAGTTGTGTGATGTTGTGGGAACAGAGTGTGGACAAGTCAACCGACAGACTCGTATCGTGGGTGGTCAGCCAACTGAGATACACGAGTATCCCTGGCAAGTGGCTCTCGTCAGTTCTTCCGGCTCAACACCATTCTGTGGCGCCTCCATCATCAGTAACCAGTGGATCCTCACTGCTGCTCACTGCGCTGCCGTGTAAGTCACCAGGGCTCTCCATCTTGTGTTGGGTGACTACACTAATAAAACATCATTCCTGGTAATTTCTAATATCCTTCATTTTTGAGGACGGCTGACTAATCAAATGGCAATTAATCTTTAGGATTACGGCCCTATCGTAACGGACCGTCTGACCCGACTCTCTATATTCCCCGAGTTAATTAGAATTTTGATTAAGTTAGTTCATTATCATTATCATTAGCTATTATACAAAATAAGTTTACAAAAATACACTTAAAATCAATCTTCAGCGGGCATGGGTAAAGGTTGATGTAGGGTTATAAACCCCCAAACAATATATTATAAATAACTTTTAAAAATATATATGTGGCAATATAATTTAACTTCATCGCCTCTTGCTACGTCCTATTGTCTTCAGTGAGCTACAGATCTTCATATCATGTAATGTTGTCCAAAACTTTATCCAGTATCATGAATAGATCATATTTACCTGTGGAAAGTTCTTCCTAAAATACAAATCGTAATCTATAAACTTCTACAGTCTTCCAAATACCATTAAATAACTACAGACACCTGATCATTATGAAAACTTCTCTGTGCCTCAGATTCTCCTGCAGACAAATAAAACTTGCATATAAAGGTTTCATATCTTGCAAGTCAAGAAAGAAGCATTGGTAAAGAGAGAGAGAGAGAGAATAGTACTAGGAAGATCAAATATACTGGTGATGTGTGACAAACAGTGTAGGAGTAACACAGCTTATGTCTTACAGCATGACCACCAGCAACATGGTGGTGATCGGCGAGCACAAGTACACCAGCACTTCCGAGACGTCGGCCACAGAGCGCCTCAGTATTGCTCAGGTATGGCAACTCCTATGAAAGGTAACATTGTGTCTAACGGGCTTTTTAGCGATGGATCAAGTTATCAAATATCTCATCATCGTTTAGCTCAGTTACCATCTTTAAACTTGGCATGAAAATAAAATATAGTTTTCACAAATATTACATTTATCAACTTACACACTATGACTGTCAGTGTTAATAAGGATGACTCATATTTGTTATCATCTACAAGTATGACCAATATTTTGTCCCTAGATAATCGTGCACCCGAGCTACAACAGAAACACCTACGACAACGACATTGCACTCCTGAAGCTAACAAATCCCATCACCTTCACCAGTGACAACAAGATCGCCCCTGTCTGTTTCCCTACATCAGGCGAACTTTACAGCAATGTTGATGCTACTGTGACTGGCTGGGGCACCCTTACCTCAGGTCAGTTATGACAGTCTTGTCTCAGGTCAGTTATGACAGTCTTGTCACAGGTTAGTTACGACAGTCTTATCTCAGGTCAGTTATGACAGTCTTACCCCAGGTCAGTTTTGACAGTCTTACCTCAGGTCAGTTATGACAGTTTTGTCCCAGGTCAGTTATGACAGTCTTGTCTCAGGTCAGTTATGACAGTTTTGTCCCAGGTCAGTTATGACAGTCTTGTCTCAGGTCAGTTATGAGAGTCTTACCCCAGGTCAGTTATGACAATCTTACCCCAGGTCAGTTATGACAGTCTTGTCTCAGGTCAGTTATGACAGCCTTGTCTCAGGTCAGTTATGACAGTCTTACCCCAGGTCAGTTATGACAGTCTTGTCTCAGGTCAGTTACGACACTCTTATATCAGGTCAGTTTGACAGTCTTCTCTCAGGTCAGTTACGACAGTCTTATCTCAGGTCATTTATGACAGTCTTACCCCAGGTCAGTTATGACAGTCTTGTCTCAGGTCAGTTACGACACTCTTATATCAGGTCAGTTCTGACAGTCTTGTCTCAGGTCAGTTACGACAGTCTTATCTCAGGTCAGTTATGACAGTCTTTCCCCAGGTCGGTTATGACAGTCTTGTCTCAGGTCCGTTATGACAGACTTGTCTTAGTTCAGTTATGACAGTCTTGTCTCATGTCAGTTTTGACAGTCTTACCTCAGGTCAGTTAAGACAGTCTTACCTCAGGTCAGTTAAGACAGTCTTACCTCAGGTCAGTTATGACAGTCTTAACTCAGTTCAGTTATGACAGTCTTGTTTCAGGTCAGTTATGACAGTCTTACCTCAGGTCAGTTATGATAGTCTTGTCTCAGGTCAGCTATGACAGTCTTGTCTCAGGTGAGATATGACAGTCTTGTCTCAGGTCAGTTATGACAGTCTTACCTCAGGTCAGTCACTCGGTGTAGGAGTCATTTGTCTAAAATAATACATGAGAATTAGTTACCATCTATAATATTTATAAGAACTATTTCGTCTCAACTGGAGTGCAGAACATCATATTTTTTTGGTAGTATTTATGGAGCTAGGGACCCACATGTTCAAGTGACATTTCTGAAGCTAACAATATATGTGTGTGTGTGACAGGCGGGTCACAGCCAAACACGCTGTATGAGGTCACGGTACCCACCATGACCAACGACAAGTGTAAAACCAAGTACAGCAGCTCAGGCATAACTTCCAACATGATCTGTGCTGGCACAGACGCTGGTGGCAAGGACTCCTGCCAGGTAACACTCCCTCCTTCTACTCCTACTACCCATCTCTCTCCCATTACCATCTTCCTTGTCACTTATTGTTCTTTACTCCCTCTCTATTATATTATACTCACTTCTATTGTCATTAATTGCTTAAGTACCATCCAAACTAACTAGTATATCACCATGAAATATAAATAAGATCAACAATTTTCTATGTAAGTCATAAATGAAAGGATAGGTAGCTGTACATCCTCATATTTCACTGCAAACTGATTATAAATGTTACACATATGATAGCCTTATGACTAAGGGGATCAAGTGAAAATTAGTCACCCCAGCTTATTCACCTGATAATTAAACACCTTAACCCTCGCATTTCACGTTAAGGTGTTGTATAATCAGGCGAAGTTAGCTGGGGTGCCTAATCTTCATGTTATCTACAAAACTTCTGTGTTTTACTGAGACATTTTGTGTTGTCCAGGGTGACTCTGGTGGTCCCATGGTCACTGCTGGGGACAGTAGCCAGAGGTTCATGGTACAGATCGGTGTAGTGTCTTGGGGCTACGGTTGTGCTGATGCCGATTACCCAGGAGTCTACGCCAGGGTCACAAGTAAGTCTACAGCTTCTTTTATACCTCCTTTATCTGTGAGAACCATCACTTGTTTTACTCCCAAGCAAAAGCATGCTGTATTTTAATAAATTTAAGCTTAGTTCTGAAGTGTTATCATTGTATACTCTGTTACTAGTGTTGTTTAGTTGTGTGACACCCAAGTGGGTGTTACATACTTTCGAGTAGTAATAATAGTAGCATTGCTATTACAGTAATAGTAGTAGTATTAGCAGCAGTAGTAATAGTAGTAGTAGTAGTAGTAGTAGTACTAATAAAAATAGTAGTAGCAGCTGTAGTTTATTGATATTCTGATTGAGTTTAATACTGAAGTAACATGTGTTGGGCATTAAGGTGACATGTGATCACTAAGAGATGTATATGTGTCCCCCAGACTACCTGACCTGGATTGAGGCCAAGATTGCTGGGTCGACCACCTGCCTACCACCTGCTGCCAGAGAATAGGCGTCAATTTCACCTCCTTTGGGGCCAACATAGACAGGGGTGAACTCCACCCTCCCTGACTTTAGCACTTTATTAACCCTTAGTCATTGAAGTAACACCATTATATGTTTCTGTTGCTCGTTTTCGCCATGCAGAACTATAACATGTAGTTAATAACTTCCTTTAAAAATAAATAAAGATGAAGTGCATGTTTTTGTTTGATTCATTTTGCTCGTATGATTTTGTATTGCACAATGATGCTATCAATCGACAGTTGTACTTATACATGACAATCTTGTGGGTAACTGGACATTTGCCATATACATGGCAAAATAAATAAATAGATAAACAGATTTATACATACATACGCGAACATATTATATGGGTATGTCCTAAGGAAACTGCAGACAAATTAGGAATAGCATCACCCAAGTGTAGACATACCGTACATACATCTTTATATCTTATCCGATATATCGAAAAATTAGTATCTTTATCATTACTTTACTTCATCCTTTTCACCATTGATCGGCTTGTTAGCCGCTTGGTTACATCTCTGTTACACATTGTTGGCCAGTACAGGCTCCAGGATATATATGTACCTGTGCTAGTGTTGGTCAAGTCTGGTCTTGAAAGAGCTCACACTTAGTGCTGTGACAACAATGGCAGATTGTTCCAAGGCTTCATAATACTCGTTCCGAAAAATTGGCCCCCTGACAATTTTTCGATCTTGTGGCTTCAACCTTAAGCTATGACC
Source organism: Homarus americanus (assembly GCF_018991925.1). Classification (NCBI taxonomy): domain Eukaryota; kingdom Metazoa; phylum Arthropoda; class Malacostraca; order Decapoda; family Nephropidae; genus Homarus; species Homarus americanus. Next base: position 6,633 of record NW_024735564.1, on the reverse strand, counting down.
TCTAGAGGGGCGAGCATCCGCCAGCTCCAGATATGGTTACTCGACTGAGTAATATCATCTGGAGTGTTTATAGACCCATAGTTTAAGTTCGTACTACAGTATAGGCAGATGCAGGTGTTCTAATCTCATTGGGGAACTGAGGTGCTGTAGTGCAGGCATCAGTCTGGTGGTGGCCTTCCTTTGGATGTTTTCAATCAACTGACTATCTCTAGCATAGTACAGTACTCTAAACGGGGAAGCACCTCACTTCTGTAGTGTTTCGAGGGATGTACAGTCTAGGTATCTGAAAGACCTTCTTATAAGACTAATTACATGATTTACATGAAGATGGTAACTTCCCAGAAGCAGTGTCTTTCTTTTTATATACACAAACACTAATCGCAAAAGTTATTATTAAATAACTTAATATTTCTATTCTAGGTTAGATTAGGTATATTACCCATGGATAGGTAGGTCCATAAGGAAAGGAAGTTCATTTACAGATTGGGAAGTGTTCTGTTGCAGAGATATTCAGGGCAATTCGATGGCTGTGAAATATTTGTCAACAGTTGGAGCACAAATGTTATGTCATAAAGTGGACAATGGGCATAGAGGATCTTTACTTACTGGAAAACCTGGGAGATAAATACAGAATTTGAAAAGTACAAATCCTATACATTGCGTCAATTGTATTCCGCTTGCATGTTTTTCTCAATTTCTTCTGGTAATCTAACTTATTACTTTGCTTACTAGCCATTTAGGTGGTTGGTACGAAAGCTTTTACCTTCTATGAAAAGGGCACATCACGGGTGGCATGTATTATCAATATGGCATGGCTGGAAGGTAGATAATTACTGTGTAAACTGACTTATATGTTAGAATGTTTGTGCAGAATATTTATCCAGTAGGTGAGTACATTGTCCACATTAGGTTACGTTAGGTTCTTTTAGTTATGTTTTAATTCCACATTTTCCCTCTGCTTTAAAGCCTTGTCCATCTTTGATAGGTAAAGATAGCGAGTCCTAATTTAACAATCATGCATTTCCATAAACTTCCATTATCACCAATGTATTCAACGTGAAAAACTTCATTTAAGAAAGATTTCATGCCTAAGCCATATTTTGATTGTGAAATCCTTCTAATTTTAAAAATTTTATATGGTAAGAAAGCTCGTATCTTCTACTGTAAATAAAATCCTAAGGTTCCTGGTTGACGTGCAATTAAAAAAATAAAATAAACTCGAAAAATAAATCATGCCACTTAGGGAAATTAGGATATAAACGAATTTTTACCTTCTATGTAATAAAATACAAAGTATATATATATATATATATATATATATATATATATATATATATATATATATATATATATATATATATATATATATATATATATATATATATATATATATATATATATATATATATATATTCCTATGGGAAGGAAACCATTATCAAATCTGTGGAACCAGTGTGCACATTTACCTCGACAACTGTACATAAATAGTAACTTTATACTTATTTCAATTTGGCAGCAACTCCTCTTACACTGGTATTTAAATTTATTTACATGTCCTTAATAATGCCATCTTCACTGCCAGTGCCACTGATTTTTCCTCTCTGAATCGAGATGTAAGCACACTTTGCTTACAACTGACGTCATTTCATTGACATACATTCCACTTCTAACCAAAATACATGTTCAGGATTAATCCCTCTGTATGGAGTCCAAGGAAACTCCCATTATTTCATCTGGAGTTAAATGACTAAATACCTTTCCTTTTGTTCACCCAGGAAAAAAAGATAAGAAACATATTAACGAGTTTCACGATTTGTTAACAACTTCGTACAGATATGAAAATCTTCTCACTTGACCCAGAAACGATTCCTGTTTTCTCGTCAACTGAAATCCGAAATTCAACCCGATATGATAACCAATGAATATATTAACTAAAGGACCTTGAGTATTTTAATAATTTTATCATATTTAGATGGTTAAGGGATTTCAGAAGGCTCTCTAGGGTTTTGTGAACCGATGTTATGAGTGACGATAAAGATTCGGAACCTTTTATTTCTGTTTTTTTTTGTTGACGTTATAAGTAAGGAAATGTGGATGTGTTACTTTATGGAATGTAACCTGGGAAAAATGACTCGTAATAAGAGAAGTACCGTAGAGAGTAGTGAAAATGGAGTCAGTGTTATATAGTGTCTTTGTGCTGTGTTTGTATATTCAGAGTTTTGTGTGTGCAGGGGTCTACGAGATCTGTAAGTTACCTTCTTATGGACCACCTTGTAATATTAAGAACAAACTTTAGGGTAAATATTAAGAATTTGCTATGTACCGAAATTACTATGGAAAATAAGTTTTTACACTTTATTTTATAGTGTTTCATACGAATTTGGCCTTTGGTTCCGTCAGAAATTAATAGTTATGTAAATATATCCCCCCCCCCTCCCCACACCCTTAACAAAAATATTGGTTGCACAAAATGGGCAGGGCTTTAAAGTAGAGGGATACTGTTGGGCGAAAACACGCAAGAAACGGAATCTAACCAGAGAAATCAGAAAGTCCTCACCTATCATCTCTGATCCACCCTCTCCTCCCCTCGATGTATAAATATTCCAGAGCAGATGTAAACAAAACTAATGTAAGTGTGTGTGTGGCCATACATATGGCCACACACTTGAACACTATGCCTGGACTGTGTGAAGATAGAAACTTTAGGACAGGTCCAAACACACTGTGTGTGAAATGGCACAACACTTCATCTCTAATGGCAAGATAGCCGACATATTAAGATTGTATCCACTTTTTTGCACTTAGTAACTATATCAATTCTCATGTACAGAACCAAATACGCATTACGCAATGTGCTTGAATACCTCCCACGTAAATGTGAATATCAAAGTGTGAGGCCAGACATACTGCCTCACACTCTTGTACTCACGCATTTGTGAATAAGTTACCCTTTATGTATAGAACTAAACAAATAATGTAAATGAAATACTGTGTAACATTCAGTGCCATAATATCCTGACAACGGGGGTTAATTATTATGACCCTTTGTAAACCCTACTCTGTAATCCTTTTGCGCTACCGCTCACAGGATGAGTGTGGGGTGCACAATAAAATAGCCGCTGCAAGCGGCAAAATCAAAAATCAATCACGTCCCACACCCCATTCACACACTTCTCACCTCCCACACCAAACACACACTCACACTCCTCACCTCCCACACCACACACACACTCACACACTCCTCACCTCCCACACTAAACACACACACACACACACACACACACACACACACACACACACACACCTCACCTCCACACCAAACACACTCCACACAATGCTTACCTCCCCACACCACACACACACACACACACCCCACCCCACACCACACACACATACACACACCTCACCCCACACCCACACACACACACACACTCCACACCTCCCACACCACACACACACACACCTCACCTCCCACACCAAACACACACACACACACACACACACACTCCCCACCTCCCACACCACACCACACACACACCTCACCTCCCACACCACACACACCTTACCTTCCACACACACACACACGCACACACACACACACACCACACCACACACACCTCCTTGACCACCGACGGGTCAAGACGGGTCAGACGCACCTGGCGCTGCTCAGCAGCAGCCACGTCAACTGTTATGTTGGCCCATACCAACTCCCTCCCCTGAACCCTCCTCCCCACCGGAATATCAACAAGTTCTCGCCAGAAGTTACTATTTCATTTGGGAAAGGAATGGAACCAGTGTTGAATAGTGGTGAACAGTGCTTAAGTCAGTGAAAAACAACTTGGCAGTTACAGTTGAGTCTTACCCAAGCTAACCTTCACACAGTGAGGTCCCAGGTACCCAGTGATAATTCCCCTGAGACTCCACGATAGAGAGACCTGGGACCATACCTCAGACCACGTGGTGTCCCCATGATGCTACGACCTCTGACCCAGCTTGGAGAAGGTCGTGCTGATCGTGCTCCCGTTAGAGACCAAGGAAAATGGCCGCTTTGGACCGTTGTGCCGTGGGGGAAGAGGAGGGGAGTGTGGGGAAGGACGACCTCCTTGCCACGCTGTTAAGGCAGCTGGGGCAGTTGAGGAGTGAGGTTGACACTCTAAAGGGGGAAAATGAAGCCCTCAGGACGGAACTCCTTCAGGTAGGTGTCCTGCCTAGCAGGACACCTGCGAAGGAGGAGCAGGCGTGGAGAGTGGTTGTCTCCAAGGGGACTAGGGTCAGGCTTAGGAAAGCTGACCAGGGTGTGGAGTGCAGTAACCCTTACCAGGTGCTGCAGGAAGCTGGAGAGGAAGAGAAGAGGCAGGACGGTATGGATCAAGGAGAGGAAAGGGCAGTTGTACAAACCCTGCCCACAGGTAAGGTCGTGGTAGTTGGTGACAGCCAGGTGAGGTTTATGGATAGGGCTTTTTGTGCGAGAGATAGGAAACGTAGGACTAGGGTATGTTTTCCTGGGGCTGGGATAGGGCATGTAGCCGAGAGGTTAGACAGAGTTTTGTCAGGGGAGGGTACCAATCCAGTAGTGTGTCTTAGTGTGGGAGGAAACGACATAGGTAAGGTTAGGAGTGAGGAACTTTTCAAGAGGTATAGGGAGGCGCTGGGGAAGATTAGAGATAGGGGAGGGATCCCTGATAGTATGTGGTGTCTTGCCTAGAAGAGGGGTTGGTCGTGAATGGCTGTCCAGGGCAATTGCTATTAATTGCCGACTGGAAAAACATTGTGCAAACAATGGTTGGGCATTCATTGATGACTGGCAACGATTTTATGGCAACGACTACCTGTACTGTCGCGACGGAGTACACTTGTCTCGTGAGGGGTAAAGACGTTGTCTGCATCCCTGGAGCGTGAAATTGTCACTCCGAAGGGGGGGTTTCGCCAGTAGAGAGAGGTCGGGGAAAATGGGAGTCAAAAAACAAGCAGGTCCTGGGAAGTAGTGAAACAGAAGTAGATAATGCTGAAAATATAGTTAGTCATAATAACAAACATCAAAGTAATAAATGTAAAACAGATAGAAACGGAAGAAATATATTGAGTGTTTATTATACTAATAGTAGAAGCCTGTGTAACAAAATGGACCAGCTCAGGGCCATTGTTAGTAAAGAGAACATAGATATAATTGCAATAACGGAAACATGGATAAATTCAAACAGCAAACATTTATTAGCAGAATTTCATATTCCAGGATAAAACCTATTTAAATTTGACAGAGTAGGAAGGAGAGGGGGCGGTGTAGCAGTGTATATCAGGGTGTCATTAAAAAGCTGCAATAAATCAAACATTAAAACAAATAGCGACAATGAAAGTATTTGGGTAGAAATTGGTGAGGGCAGTGAGTCCGTAGTCATTGGTGTTATATATAGACCACCTAATTTGAGTAGGAACGATGGTAAATTGCTATGGGAGGAAATAAAGAAGGCATCTGATAGAAACAATGTATGTATTCTAGGCGATTTCAACTTTTCAGGCACAGATTGGAAAAATCAACTTAGCGATAATGAATCTGAAGATTTTCTAGAAGTAGTACAAGATAGTTTTTTATATCAATTCATAAACTCGCCCACTAGAGGAAATAATATCCTCGATTTAGTTCTCAGTAATAATGAAAATCTAGTAAAAGATGTTGGGATTGGAGACGAACTAGGAAACAGTGATCATAAAGCCATATATTTTAACATAATATGGAATGGCAGGAAGAAGGAAAATTCGGTCTTGATCCCGAATTTTAGGAAGGCTAATTACGGTAGCTTAAGGAGAGACCTAAGGGATGACCCTATGATCAAAAGATTAATCCCCACACCTCCGAAACTGTCAACTTAGGGATCGCGGGATAACCCTTTAATTTACTTAGCATTACTATGAACAATTTATTGCGGCTAAATCAATAATGCCCAAAAATAAACACATCCCTAAAAGAAAATTCAGATCGATACGAACCAACCAAATGGATGAATAACAGACTTAGATTCCTCTAGGAAAAAGAGAAAGGAGTATAGAAAAGTTAAGAAAGGCGAAAATCACTTTCATTTGGCTACTATCAGAACCTAACAAAGAAGGTAAAAACAGAAAGTAGGAAAGCAAAGAGAAATTATGAAATCAAGGTAGCAAACGAATTGAAAAATAACCCCAAACCTTTTTATCAACTGTACAAATCAAAGGTTAGAGATACAATAGGTCCCCTTAAAACTACGACAGGAGAAATGACTGATGATGAGTTAGAAATGTGTAGTACGTTAAATAGTCATTTTCGCTCCGTATTCACAAATGAAACCTAGCACAGTTTCCAGAAGTTCATAAGGTATATAACGACAGTATAGAAAATATGCTGATGAATATCAATATTACTAGTAACGATGTGCTTAAAGTAATTAACAAACTGAAGCCTCATAAATCGCCTGGTCCAGACGAGGTATATGCTAGAATATTAAAAGAATGTAGAGATGAGTTGAGTAATCCATTAGCAGTTTTATTTAATAAGTCATTAGAATCGGGCCTAATGCCAGAAGCTTGGAAACTTGCAAATGTAGTTCCGATTTTCAAAAAAGGTGATAAATCAATTGCATCAAATTACCGTCCCATTAGTCT
>NW_024735563.1:0-3917 GCF_018991925.1 Homarus americanus | reverse complement strand
CTTTGATATCACTTTCGAAATAGATTATCATAGAAGAAATTTGTATCATAAAAAATGGGAAATATCGACTTTCAGGAAAGTTGGTTAGATAACCAACTTTCCCGAAAATAGATATCATAGAAAACGAAATTTGTGTCATAAAAAATGAAATATCTACTTTCCGGGAAAGTTGGTTATCTACTTCCCGAAAAATAGATAGATTTTCTAATTTCAGGAAAGTAGATTATCGACTTTTGGGAAAGTAGGTTTTTCGTATTTTCGAGGAAATATTACTAATTTTGGGAAGTAGATTATCATAAACAGGAAATTTGTATCATAAAAATGGGAAATATCTACTTTCCGGGAAAGTTGGATAGATAACCAAATTTGCCGAAATAGATTATCATAGAAAACGGGAAATTTGTATCATAAAAATGGGAAATATCTACTTTCCGCGAAAGTTTCTTTGATAACCAACTTTCCGAAAATAGATTATCATAGAAACGAGAAATTTGTATTAAAAAATGGGAAATATCTACTTTCCGGGAAAGTTGGTTATCTACTTCCCGAAAAATAGATAGATTTTACAATTTTTCGGAAAGTAGATTATCGACTTTTTGGGAAAGTAGGTTTTTCGTATTTTCGGGGAAATATTACCTAATTTTGGGAAGTAGATTATCATAAAACAGGAAATTTGTATCATAAAAATGGAAATATCTACTTTCCGGAAAGTTGGTTAGATAACCAAATTTGCCGAAAATAGATATCATGAAAACAGGAAATTTGTATCATAAAAATGGAAATATCTACTTTCCGCGAAAGTTTCTTTTGATAACCAACTTTCCAAAATAGATTATCATAGAAAAGAAATTTGTATCATAAAAATGGGAAATATCTACTTTCCGGGAAAGTTGGTTATCTACTTCCCGAAAAGTAGATAGATTTTCTAATTTTTCGGGAAAGTAGATTATCGACTTTTTTTGGAAAAGTAGATTTTCGTATTTTCGGGAAATATTACCTATAATTTTGGGAAGTAGATTATCATAGAAACGGGAAATTTGTATCATAAAAATGAAATATCTACTTTCCGGGAAAGTTGGTTAGAATCTAAATTTGCCGAAAATAAATTATCATAAAACGGAAATTTGTATCATAAAAATGGGAAATATCTACTTTCCGGAAAGTTGGTTAGATAACCAAATTTGCCGAAAATAGATATCATAGAAACAGGAAATTTGTATCATAAAAATGGGAAATATCTACTTTCCGCGAAAGTTTCTTTGATAATAACTTTCCGAAAATAGATTATCATAAAACGAAAATTTGTATCATAAAAATGGGAATATCTACTTTCCGGGAAGTTGATTATCTACTTCCCCGAAAAGTAGATAGATTTTCTAATTTTCAGGAAAATTAATTATCGACTTTTTGGAAAGTAGATTTTCGTATTTTCGGGGAAATATTACCTAATTTTGGAAGTAGATTATCATAGAAAACGGAAATTTGTATCATAAAAATGGAAATATCTACTTTCCGGGAAAGTTGGTTAGATAACCAAATTTGCCGAAAATAAATTATCATAGAAAACGGGAAATTTGTATCATAAAAATGGGAAATATCGACTTTTCGGGAAAGTTGGTTTATCTACTTCATAGATAGATTTTCTAATTTTCGGAAAGTAGATTATCGACTTTTTGGGAAAGTAGATTTTCGTAATTTCGGGGAAATATTACCTAATTTTGGGAAGTAGATTATCATAGAAAACGGGAAATTGTATCATAAAAATGGCAATATCTACTTGCCGGGAAAGTTGGTTAGATAACCAAATTTGCCGAAAATAGATTATCATAGAAAACGGGAAATTTAACATAAAAAATAAATGTCTACTTTCCGGGAATGAGATATTCCCCGAAAAGTAGATAGATTTTCTAATTTTCGAGTAGATTATCGACTTTGGGAAAGTAGATTGCATTGGGGAATATTACCTAATTTTGGGAAGTAGATTATCATAGAAAACGGAAATTGAATCATAAAATGTGGGAAATATCTACTTTCCGCGAAAGTTTCTAAATAACCAACTTTCCGAAAATAGACACAGAAAACAGGAAATTTGTATCATAAAAAAATGGGAATATTTTCCGGAAAGTTATAGATAACCAACTTTCCCGAAAATAGATTATCATAGAAAACGAGAAATCGGTGTCATAAAATGGAAATATCAACTTTCCGGGAAAGCTATCTACTTCCCCAAAAGAGATAGATTTTCAATTTTCGAAAGTAGATTATCGACTTTTGGGGTGATTTTCTACCTCTTTCGGGGAAATATTACCCACCAAAATATCATCATAGAAAACGGGAAATTTGTATCATAAAAAATGAAATATCTACTTTCCGGGAAAGTTGGTTAGATAACCAAATTTGCCGAAAATAGATTGTCATAGAAAACGGAAATTTGTATCATAAAATGGGAAATATCTACTTCCATGAAAGTTTTAGATAACCAAATTTGCCGAAAATAGATTATCATAGAAAACGGAAATTTAGTCATAAAAATGGGAAATATCTACTTTCCGCGAAAGTTTCTAGATAACCAACTTTCCTGAAAATTGATTATCATAGAAAACGAGAAATTTGTATCATGGTAGTAATGGAAATATCTACTTTCCGAAAGTTGTTGATAACCCAAATTTTGCTGAAAATAGATTATCATAGAAAACGGGAAATTTGTATCATAAAAATGGGAATTATCTTTCCGAAAGTTGTTATCTACTCCCGGAAAAGTAGATAGATTTTCTAATTTCGAGTAGATTATCACCTTTTGGGAAAGTAGATTTTCGCATTTTCGGGGAAATATTACCTAATTTTGGGAAGTAGATTATCATAGAAAACGGGAAATTTGTATCATAAAAAATGGGAAATATCTACTTTCCGGGAAAGTTATTAGATAACCAAATTTGCCGAAAATAAATTATTATCATAGAAAACGGGAAATTTGTATCATAAAAAATAAATATCTACTTCCGAAAGTTGGTTAGATAACCAATTTGCCGAAAATAGATTATCATAGAAAACGGAAATTTGTATCATAAAAAATGGGAAATATCTACTTTTCCGAAAGTTTCTTAGAAAACCAATCCTCTGAAAATAGATTATCATAGAAAACGGAAATTTGTATCATAAAAATGGGAAATATCGAATTTTTCTGAAAGTTGCTATCTACTTCCCTGAAAAATAGATAGATTTTCTAATTTCGAAAGTAGATTGATTGACTTTTGGGAAAGTAGATTTTCATCAAAATGATACCTTAATTTTAAAGTAGATTATCATAGAAAATTGTACCATAAAAAATGGCAAATATCTACTTGCTGGGAAAGTTGTTAGATAACCAAATTTGCTTGTTAGATATCATGAAAACGGAAATTTAGAACATAAAATGGGAAATATCTACTTTCCGCGAAAGTTTTAGATAACCAACTTTCCGAAAAATAGATTATCATAGAAAACGGGAAATTTGTATCATAAAAAATGGGAAATGTCTACTTTCCGGGAAAGTTGTTATCTACTTCCCCGAAAGTAGATAGATTTTCTAATTTTCGGAAAGTAGATTATCGACTTTTGGGAAAGTAGATTTTCGTATTTTCGGGGAAATATTACCTAATTTTGGGAAGTAGATTATCATAGAAAACGGGAAATTTGTATCATAAAAAATGGGAAATATCTACTCTTCCGGGAAAGTTGGTTGATAACCAAATTTGCCGAAAATAAATTATCATAGAAAACGGGAATTGTATCATAAAAAATGGGAAATATCTACTCTTTCCGGAAAGTTGAGTTAGATAACCAAATTTTGCCGAAAATAGATTATCATAGAAAACGGAATTTGTATCATAAAATGGGAAATATCTACTTTCCGGGAAAGTTTCTAGAAAACCAACTTT
>NW_024735562.1:0-9454 GCF_018991925.1 Homarus americanus | reverse complement strand
TGGTTAGATAAACAACTTTCCCCGAAAATAGATTATCATAGAAACGAAATTTGTATCATAAAATGGAAATATCTACTTTCCGGGAAGTTGAGTTAGACAACCAAATTTGCCGAACATAGATTATCAGAAACGGAAAATTTGTATCATAAAAAATGGGAAATATCTACTTCCCGAAAGTTGAGTTAGATAAACAAATTTCCGGAAAATAGATTATCACAGAAAACGGGAAATTTGTATCATAAAAAATGGGGAAATATCTACTTTCCGAAAGATAGATAACCAAATTCTGCCTAAAAATAGATTATCATAGAAAACGGGAAATTTGTATCATAAAAAAGTGGAAATATCTACTTCCGCGAAAAGTTGAGATAGATCAACTTTCTCCTGAAAATAGATTATCATAGAAAACGGAAATTTGTATCATAAAAAATGGAAATATTTACTTTCCGGGAAAGTTGTTAGATAACCAAATTTGCCGAAAATAGATTATCATAGAAAACGGAAATTTGTATCAAAAAATGGGAAATATCTACTTCCGCAAAGTTGAGTTAGATAAACAACTTTCCCGAAAATAGATTATCATAGAAAAACGGGAAATTTGTATCATAAAAATGGGAAATATCTACTTTCCGAAAGTTGATTGTGACAACTGGCCCTGGCGAAAATAGATTATCAACAGAAAACGGAAATTGTATCATAAAAATGGGGGATACACTTTCCGCGAAAGTTGAAAGTTAGATAAACAACTTTCCCGTAAAATAGATTATCATAGAAAAACGGGAAATTTGTATCAAGAAATGGGAAATATCTACTTTCCGTGATATAGATAACCAATACTTACGCAAAATAGATATCATAGAAAAACGAAAGTATACAAAAAATGGAAATATCTACTTTCCGCGAAAGTTGATTAGGATAAACAACTTTCCCGAAAATAGATTATCATAGAAAACGGAAATTTGTATCATAAAAATGGGAAATATCTACTTTCCGGGAAAGTTGGTTATATAAACCAAAAATAGATAGATTATCATAAAAAACGGAAAATAGATTATAAAAAAAATGGGAAATATCTACTCCCGGGAAAGTTGAAAGTAGATAAACAACTTTCGGAAAATAGATTATCATAGAAAAAACGAAATTTGTATCATAAAAATGGGAAATATCTACTTCCGGGAAAGTTAAGTAGAAAAACCAAATTTCTGAAAAATAGATTATCATAGAAACGGGAAATTTGTATCATAAAAATGGGAAATATCTACTTTCCGCGAAAGTTGAAAAGATAAACAACTTTTCCCGGAAAATAGATTATCATAGAAAACGGAAATTTGTATCATAAAAATGGGAAATATCTACTTTCCGAAAAGTTATAGATAACCAAATTTCCCGAAAATAGATATCAAAGAAACGTAAAATTTATATCATAAAATGGGAAATATCTACTTTTCCGGGAAAGTTGATAACAACTTTCGGAAAATAGACTTATCACAGAAAACGGAAATTTGTATCATAAAAAATGGAAATATCTATTTCCGGGAAAGTTATTAGATAAACCAAATTTGCCGAAATAGATTACCATAGAAAACGGGAAATTTGTATCACAAAAAATGGGAAATATCTACTTTCCACGAAAGTTGATTAGATAAACAACTTCCGAAAATAGATTATCACAGAAAACGGAAATTTGTATCATAAAAAATGGAAATATCTACTTTCCGAAAGTTGGTTACACAACCAAATTTAAGCAAAATAGATTATCACAGAAAACGGGAAATTTGTATCATAAAAAGCTGGGAAATATCTACTTTCCGAGAAAGTTGAGTTAAACAACCTTCTGAAAATAGATTATCATGTAGAAAACGGAAATTTGTATCATAAAAAATGGGAATATCTACTTTCCGGAAAGTTAGAAAAACCAAATTTGCCGGAAAATAGATTATCATAGACAACGGGAAATTTGTATCTGCAAAAAATGGAATATTCACTTTCCGCGAAAGTTGGTTAGATAAACAACTTTCCCGAAAATAGATTATCATAGAAAACGGGAAATTTGTATCAAAAAAAATGAAATATCTACTTTCCGGGAAAGTTAGTTAGATAACCAACCAAAACAGTATCTATCACAGAAAACGGGAAATTGTATCATAAAAAATGGGAAATATCTACTTTCCGCGAAAGTTGGTTAGATAAACAACTTTCCGAAAATAGATTATCATAGAAAACGGGAAATTTGTATCATAAAAATGGGGAAATATCTACTTCCGGGAAAGTTGGTTAGATAACCAACCGTTAAAAGATTATCATAGAAAACGAAATTTGTAATATAAAAAATGGGAAATATCCACTTTCCGGGCGAAAGTTAGATAAACAACTTTCCCGAAAATAGATTATCACAGAAAACGGGAAATTTGTATCATAAAATGAAATATCTACTTCCGGAAAGTTGGTTAGATAAACCAAATTTGCCGAAAATAGGATTATCATAGAAAACGCGAAATTGTATATACTGGGAAATATCTACTTCCGCGAAAGTTGAGATAGATAAACAACTTTCCCGAAAATAGATTATCACAGAAACGGAAATTTGTATCATAAAAATGGGAAATATCTACTTTCCGGGAAAGTTGAGTTAGATAAACCAAATTTGCCGAAAATGGATTATCATAGAAAACGGGAAATTTGTATCATAAAAAATGGGAAATATCTACTTTCCGGGAAAGTTGATAAGATAACCAAATTTGCCGAAAATAGATTATCATAGAAAACGGAAATTTGTATCATAAAATGGGAAATATCTACTTTCCGCGAAAGTTGGTTAGATAAACAACTTTCCCGAAAATAGATTATCATAGAAACGGAAATTTGTATCATAAAATGGGAAATATCTACTTCCGAAAGTTGAGCTAGGATAAACCAAATTTGCCGCAACAGATTATCAAAACGGGAAATTTGTACCACAAAATTAAATATCAATTTCCAAGAAAGTTGTTAGATAAAACAACTTTCCCGAAAATAGATTATCATAGAAAACGGAAAATTTTGTATTACTAAAATGGGAATATCTACTTCTCCGGAAAAGTTGAGATAACCAACTTTCCGAAAGTTGATAGAAAACCAAATTTGCTGAAAAATAGATTATCATAGAAAAACGGGAAATTTGTATCAAAAAAAATGGGAAATATCTACTTTCCAAGAAATTTGTTAGATAAACAACTTCTCGGAAAATAGATTATCATAGAAACGGAAATTTGTATCATAAAAATGGAAATATCTACTTTCCGGAAAGTTGACATTCACTTTCCCGAAAAGTAGATAGATTTCTACTTTTCAAAAGTAGATTATCGATTTTTCGGGAATAGATTTTCAAATCTTGGGGGAAACTTAATTTTATGAAGTAGATTATCATAGAAACGAAAATTGTATCACAAAATGGGAAATATCTACTTTCAAAGTTATTAGATAACCAAATTCCGAAAATAGATTATCACAGAAAGAAACCATCATAAAAATGAAATATTCATTTCCGGAAAGTTGGTTAGATAACCAAATTTGCCAAAATAGATTAATGCAGAAAACGGGAAATTTGTATCATAAAAATGGGAATATCTATTTCCGCGAAAGTTGGTTGATAAACAACTTCTGAAAAATATATTATCAGAAAACGGGAAATTTGTATCATAAAAATGGGAAATATCTACCGGAAAGTTACTAGACAAACAAATCCAAACGAAATAGATATCATAAAAACGGAAATTTATCATAAAAATGGGAAATATCTACTTTCCGAAAAAGTTGGTTAGATAAACAACTTTCCCGAAAATAGATTTACAGAAAACGGGAAATTGTATCATAAAAAAATGGGAAACATCTACTTTCCGCGAAAGTTGGTTAGATAAACAATTTCCTGAAAATAGATTATCATAAAAAACGGAAATTTGCATCACAAAAAAATGGGAAAACATCTACTTCTCACGAAAGTTAAACAATACAACTTCCCGCAAACAATATCACAGAAACGTGAAATTGTATCAAAAAAATGGAAAATACCTACTTCCAAGAAAGTTGAACAGAAAACAAATTTCCCGAAAATAGATTATCATACAAAAACGGAAATTTTGCATCACAAAAATGGGAAATATCTACTTCTCCGGGAAAGACAAACCCAAACCAAACAAAAAACAAACACCAAAAAAAAAACACAAAACGGTTAGATAAACCAAATTTGCCGAAAATAGATTACTGGCAGAAAACGTGAAATTTGTATCAAAAAAATGGGAAACATCTACTTCACGAAAGTTGAGATAAACAACTTTCCCGAAAATAGATTAACACAGAAAAACGGAAATTTGTATCATAAAAAATGGGAAATACTCCACTTTCCGAAAGTATAGATAACAACATGCTGGAAAAATAACTATCACAGAAAACGAAATCAGAATAATAAAATGGAAATATCTACTTTCCGCGAAAGTTGGTTAGATAAACAACTTTCCGAAAATAGATTATCATAGAAAACGGAAACCCATACATAAAAATGGAATATCTACTTCCGGAAAGTTGAAGATCAACTTTCCCAGTCAGATACATTTTCACTATCCCGGAAATTAGATATCATAAAATGGGAAATATACTTTCGAAACTTGAGTAAGAAACCAATCTACCGAAATAGATTATCATAGAAAAAACGGAAATTTGTACAAAAATGGAAATATCTACTTTCAGTTATTGGTTGATAAACAACCTTCCGAAAAATAGATTATCATAGAAAACGGAAATTTGTATCATAAAATGGAAACACCACTTCCGAAAAAGAAAGATAAACAAACTAAGCGAAAATAGATTATCATAGAAAACAAAATTTGTATCAAAAAAATGGGAAATATCTACTTTCCAAGAAAGTTGTTAGATAAAACAACTTTCCCAAAACAGATTATCATAGAAAACGGAAAATTGTATCATAAAAATGGGAAACATCCACTTCCCGAAAGCAGATTAGATAACCAAATTTGCCGAAAATATCATCATAGAAAACGGGAAATTTAACCATAAAAAAAAATGAGAAACATCTACTTTCCGAGAAAGTTAGTTAGATAAACAACTCTCCCAAAAATAGATAATCATAAAAACGGAAATTTGTATCATAAAAATGGGAAACATCCACTTCAAAAAGCAAGGATAACCAAATTCTGCCGAAAATAGATTATCATAGAAAACGGAAATTTGTATCAGAAAAAATGGAAATATCTACTTCCGCGAAAGTTGAGTTAGATAAAACAACTTCTCCCGAAAATAAAGATTATCACAGAAAACGAAAATTTGTATCATAAAAAAAAACATCTACCCCGAAAGAAACACCCCAAAAAAAACACCCAAAAACACAAAAAAGCTATATAACCAAATTTTATGAAAATAGATTATCATAGAAAACGGGAAATTTGTATCACAAAATGGAAATATCTACTTTCCGGAAAGTTGGTTGATAAACCAAATTCCTCGAAAACAGATTATATCATAGAAAACGAAATTCTGTATCACAAAATTAAACATTCATTCCGGAAAGTTGATAGATAAACCAAAATTTGCCGAAACAGATTATCACAGAAAACGGAAATTTGTAATCACAAAAATGGGAAAATATCTACTTCAAGAAAGTTGAGTTAGATAAAACAATCTCCCGAAAATAGATTATCATAGAAAACGGAAATGTAAAATAAAAAATGGGAAAATATCCACTTTCCGGAAAGTTGGTTAGACAAACAAACTTACGAAAATAGATTATCGCAGAAAACGGAAATTTGTATCATAAAAAATAAAATATCTACTTCCACGAAAGGAGTTAGATAAAACAACTTCTCCCGAAAATAGATTATCACAGAAAACGGGAAATTTGTATCACAAAAACGGAAATATCTACCGCGAAAGTTATAGAAAAAAAAACTTCCCGAAAATAGATTAACATAGAAAAACGGAAATTTGTATCATAAAAAATGGGAAAATATCTACTTTCCGGGAAAGTTGGTTAGATAAACCAAATTCTTCCGGTGTTGTATTTCACGCAGAAACGGGAAATTTGTATCATAAAATGAAAAATATCTACTTCCGGAAAGTTGTTGATAACCAAATTGTCAGAAAACAGATTATCATAGAAAACGGGAAATTTGTATCACAAAAAATGGAAATATCTACTTTCTGGCGAAAGTTGAAATAGATAAAACAACTTTCCTGAAAACAGATTATCATAGAAAACGCAAATGCAGGTATCTATAAAAATGGGAAATATCTACTTTCCGAAAGTTGAAGCAGATAAACCAAATTTGCTGGAAAATAGACGCTGCAGAAAACGGGAAATTTGTATCATAAAAATGGGAAATATCTACTTTCCGGCGAAAGTTGAGTTGATAAACAACTTTCCCGAAAATAGATTATCATAGAAAAACGGGAAATTTGTATCATAAAAATGGGAAATATCTACTTTCCGGGAAAGTTAAGAGTTCACTTGCTTAGGCAAGTAGATAGATTTTTCTACTTTTCGAAAGTAGATTATCGATTTTCGGGGGAATAGATTTTCGAATTTTGGGGAAATATTACCTAATTTGCGAAGTAGACATCATAGAAAACGGAAATTTGTATCACAAAATGGAAATATCTACTTTCCGAAAGTTGATAGATAACCAAATTCTCCAAAATAGATTATCATAGAAAACGGAAATTTGTATCATAAAAAATGGGAAATATCTATTTCCGAAAGTTGAGCCAGATAACCAAATTTGCCGAAAATAGATTATCATAGAAAACGGGAAATTTCCATCACAAAATGGGAAATATCTACTTCCGCGAAAGTTGAGTTAGATAAAACAACTTCTGGAAAATACTATCATAGAAAACGGGAATTGTATCATAAAAATGGGAAATATCTACTTCAGAAAGTTGAGTTAGTAAAACTGTAACTTGCCAAAATAGATTATCAGCAGAAAACGGGAAATTTGTATCATAAAATGGGAACATCTATCATGAAAGTTGAGTTAGATAAACAACCTCTGAAAATAGATTATCATAGAAAACGGGAAATTTGTATCACAAAATGGGAAATATCTACTTTCCGGGAAAGTTGCCTGATAAACCAAATTTGCTGAAAATAGATTACTGGCAGAAAACGGAAATTCGGTATCAAAATGGGAAATATCTACTTTCCGCAAAAGTTGAATAGATAAAACAACTTTCTCAGCAAATAGATTATCAGAAAACGGAAATTTCATCATAAAATGGGAAATATCTACTTTCATGAAAGTTGAAGGAAACAAATTCTTTCCGAAAAATAGATTATATGAGAAAAACGGAAAATTTGTCTCACAAAATGGGAAATATCTACTTTCCGGAAGTTGAGCTGATAAATCAAATTTTCCGGAAAATAGATTATCATAGAAACGGGAAATTTTGTATCATAAAAATGGGAAATATCTACTTTCCGGGAAAGTTGATAGATAAACCAACTGCTGCCGAAATAGATTATCACAGAAAACGGGAAATTTGTATCATAAAAATGGGAAACATTCAGCCTCCATGAAAAGTTGGTTAGGATAAACAACTTTCCGGAAAAACAGATTACTGCAGAAACGAAGCTATGTATCATGTAATGGAACATCTACTTCCGGGAAAGTTGGGTTAGATAAACCAAATTTGCCAAAAATAGATTATTGGCAGAAACGGGAAATTTGCATCATAAAAATGGAAATACTACTTTCCGCGAAAGTTGAGTTAGATAACAACTTCTCCCGAAAATAGATTATCATAGAAAAACGGGAAATTTATCATAAAAATGGGGAAATATCTACTTTCCGAAAAGTTGGTTATCTACTTTCCGAAAAGTAGATAGATTTTCTACTTCGGTGCGCAGATTATCGATTTCGGGGAATAGATTTCGAATTTTGGGGAAACATTACCTAATTATGAAGTAGATTATCACAGAAAACGGGAAATTTGTATCACAAAAAATGGGAAATATCTACTTTCCGAAAGTTGATAGATAACCAAATTTTCCGAAAACAGATTATCATAGAAAAACGGAATTTGTATCATAAAAATTGAAATATTCACTTTCCGGGAAAGTTAGATAGATAACCAAATCTGTTGAAAATAGATTATCATAGAAAATGGGGAAATTGGTATCACAAAACAAATATCTACTTTCCAAGAAAAGTTGATGTTAGATAAACAACTTTCCGAAAATAGATTATCATAGAAAACGGGAAATTTGTATCATAAAAATGGGAACATTTTACTTTCCGGGAAGTTATTAGATAACCAACCTGCCGAAAATAGATTATCACAGAAAACGAAATTTGCATCATAAAAATGGGAAATATCTATTTCATGAAAGTTGAAGAGATAAACAACTTTCCCGAAAATAGATTATCATAGAAAACGGAAATTTGTATCATAAAAAAATGGGAAATATCTACTTTCCGGGAAAGTTGGTTTGATAACCAAATTTGCTGCAGCAATAGATTAATATCATAGAAAACGGGAAAATCGGTATCGTAAAAATGGGGAAATATCTACTTTCCATGAAAGTTGGTTAGGATAAACAACTCTTCCCAAAGGATTATCAGAAAACGGGAAAATTTGTATCATAAAAATGGGAAAATATCTACTTCTCCATGAAAGTTGAAAGTTAGAAAAAACAACTTTCCCGGAAAATAGATTATCATAGAAACGGGAAATTTGTATCACAATAAATGGAAATATCTACTTTCAAAAGTTGAAAGCAGATAACCAAATTCTCCGGTACAGATTATCATAGAAAACGGGAATTTGTATCATAAAAATGGGGAAATATCTACTTTCCGGGAAGTTGGTTAGATAAACCAAATTTGCTGAAAATAGATTACTGCAGAAAACGCAAATTTGTATCATAAAAAATGGGAAGACTTACTTCCGTGAAAGTTGAGTTAGATAAACAAATTTCCGAAAATAGATTATCATGCAGAAAACGGAAATTTTGGTATCATAAAAAATGGGAAATATCTACTTTCCGAAAAGTTATTAGATAACCAATTCCATGAAAATAGATTATCATAGGAAAACGGAATGTATCGCAAAAAATGGGAAATATTCACTTTCCGGCGAAAGTTGAGTTAGATAAACAACTTTCCCGAAAATAGATTATCACAGGAAAAACGGAAATTTGCATCATAAAAATGGGAAATATCTACTTTCCGGGAAAAAAGTTGGTTATCTACTACGAAAAGTAGAGAGATTTTCTACTTTTCGGGAAAAGTAGATTATCGATTTTTCGGGGAATAGATTTCGAATTGTAAATATTACCTACCTTTATGTAAGCAGATTATCATAGAAAACGGGAATCGGTATCAGCAAAAATGGGAAATATTCTACTTTCGGAAAGTTGGTTAGATAAATCAAATTTAGCAATACGCAACTGAACGAAGCACACTGA